>NC_080378.1:60652496-60870585 GCF_014773155.1 Arachis stenosperma | reverse complement strand
TCTGCCATCTCCAATGAGATTCTTGCAGCTTGTACCTCAAAGATCCCTAGCTTCTCCATTACAGAGAGAGGCATGAGGTTCACACTTGACCCTAAGTGACACAGGGCCTTCTTGAAGGTCATGGTGCCTATGGTACAAGGTATGGAAACTTCCCAGATCTTGTCTCTTTTGAGGTAATTTCTGCCTAGACAAGTCATCCAGTTCTTTGGTGAGCAAGGGAGGTTTATCTTCCCAAGTCTCATTTCCAAATAACTTGTCATTTAGCTTCATGATTGCTCCAAGGTATCTAGCAACTTGCTCTTCAGTGACATACTCATCCTCTTCAGAGAATACTCATCAGAGCTCATGAAAGGCAGAAGTAAGTCCAATGGAATCTCTATTGTCTCATTTTGAGCCTCAGATTCCCATGGTTCCTCATTGGGGAACTCAGAGGAGGTTGGTGCACGCCCATTGAGGTCTTCCTCAGTGGCGTCCACCTCCTCTCTTTCCCTCTCCATATTCGGCCATGGTTATGGCTTGCACTCTCCTTTTGGATTTCTTCTGTATTACTTGGGAGAGTACTAGGAGGGAGTTCAGTAACCTTCTTGCTCAGCTTCCCACTTGTGCCTCCAAATTCCTAATGGAGGACCTTGTTTCAGTCATGAAACTTTGAGTGGTTTGATTAGATCAGAGACCAGGTTGCTAAGTCAGGGGTTCTGCTTAGAATTCTCTGTCTGTTGCTGAGAAGATGATGGAAAAGGCTTGCCATTGCTAAACCTGTTTCTTCCACCATTATTGTTGTTGTAACCTTGTTGAGGTCTTTCTTGATTCTTCCATGAGAAATTTGGGTGATTTCTCCATGAAGAATTGTAGTGTTTCCATAGGTTCTCCTAGGTAATTCACCTTCCATTGAAGGGTTCTCAGGATCATATGTTTCTTCCTCATGAAGCATCCTTAGTACTGCCAGGTGCATTTTGCATTCCAGACAGACTTTGAGAGATCAAATTGACTTGTTGAGTCAATATCTTGTTCTGAGCCAGTATGGCATTCAGAGTGTCAATCTCGAGAACTCCTTTCTTCTGACTAGTCCCATTGTTCAAGGATTCCTTTCAGAAGTACATGAATTGGTTATTTGGCAACCATTTCAATTAGTTTCCTGAGCCTCTGTAGGCGTCTTCAGATGAAGAGATCTTCCAGCAGAGCTATCCAAAGACATCTTGGATAGTTCAGAGAGACCATCATAGAAAATACCTATGATGCTCCATTCAGAAAGCATGTCAGAAGGACATTTTCTGATTAATTGTTTGTATCTTTCCCAGCTTCATAGGGATTCTCCATCCTTCTGTCTGAAGGTTTGGACTTCCACTCTAAGCTTACTCCATTTTTGAGGTGGAAAGAACTTTGCCAAGAAGGCATTGACTAGCTTTTCCCAAGAGTCAAAGCTATCTTTAGGTTGTGAGTCCAACCATATTCTAGCTCTGTCTCTTACAGCAAAAGGGAATAGCATCAGTCTGTAGACCTCAGGGTCACCCCATTAGTCTTGACTGTGTCACAGATTTGCAAGAACTCAGCTAAAAACTGATGAGGATCTTCCATTGGAAGTCCATGGAATTTGTAATTCTGTTGCATTAGAGAAACTATTGAGCTTAAGCTCAAAGTTGTTTGCTCCAATGGCAGGGATAGAGATGCTTCTCCCATAGAAGTTGGGAGTAGGTGCAGTAAAGTCACCCAGCACCTTCCTTGCATTGTTGGCATTGTTGTTGTTTTCGGCTGCCATGTGTTCTTCTTCTTTGAAGAATTCGGACAGGTCCTCTAAAGAGAGTTGTGCTTTGGCTTCTCTTAGCTTTCTCTTCAAGGTCCTTTCAGGTTCAGGGTCAGCTTCAACAAGAATGCCTTTGTCTCTGCTCCTGCTCATATGAGAAGAGAACAAGAAGATGTGGAATCCTCTATGTCACAGTATAGAGATTCCTTGAGGTGTCAGAGGAAACGAAAAATAGAAGAAGGAGGTAAAAGAATTCGAACTTGATTAGATAGAGTTCGAATTGTGCATGAAGAGGGAGTAGTACCCCATAAATAAAAGGATGTGAGAAGAGGAAAGAGGATTTTCGAAAATAATTAAAAAGATGTCAAAAACATTTTGAAAAATTGATTGATAATTTTCGAAAATCCAAAGTGGAAAAGAAATCAAGTGATTTTGAAAAAGATTTTTGAAATTAGAAGTCAAAAAGATTTGATTAAAAACTTATTTTGAAAAAGATGTGGTTAAGAAGATATGATTGTTTTAAAAAAATGTGATTGAGAAAATATGATTTGAAACGATTTTAAAAAGATTTGATTTTAAAAATTAATGACTTGCCTATCAGAAAAGATATGATTCAACATTAACCTTTCTCAACAGAAAAGGCAACATACTTGAAATGTTGAATCAAATCATTAATTGATAGCAGGTATCTTTGAAAAAGGAAAGAAATTGATTTTGAAAACATTTGATTGAAAAGATATGATTTGAAAAAGATTTGATTTTGAAAAACTTAGAAAACTTGAAAAAAAAATGATTTGAAAAACAAAATTCCTCCTTTGCCATCCTGGCGTTAAACGCCCAAATGTATCCATTCTGGCGTTTAACGCCCAAAATGCACCCTTTTTGGGCGTTAAACGCCCAACCAGGTGCCCTGGCTGGCGTTTAAACGCCAGTCTGTCCTTCTTCACTGGGCGTTTTGAACGCCCAGCTTTTTCTGTGCAATTCCTCTGCTGTATGTTCTGAATCTTCAATTCTCTGTATTATTGACTTGAAAAGACACAAATTAAAAATATTTTTGGATTTTTAATAATGAAGGATAATCAAAATGCAACTAAAATCAAATAACAATGCATGCAAGACACCAAACTTAGCAGTTTGTATACTACTGACACTAATGAGAATGCATATGAGACACACAAAATACTTCAAGTCAATAGAATTCAAAGATTAGAGCACGAAAATTATCAAGAATTACTTGAAAATCCTTAAGACACATGAATGAATGCATGCAATTGACACCAAACTTGAGATGAGACTAATGTCTCAACAAGAAACATAACATATTTTTGGTTTTTATGATTTTGTAAATTTTTTTGTGTTTTTCAAAAATTTAAGTGGAAAAAGATATCAAAATTCTTAATGAGAATTCCAGGAATTAGTGCAATGCTAGTCTAAGACTCCGGTCCAGGAATTAGACATGGCTTCACAGCCAGCCAAGCTCTCAAAGAAAGCTTCGCTCCAAAACACTAGACATGGCCAAAGGCCAGCCAAGCCTTAGCAGACCACTGCTCCAAAAGCAAGATTGATAAAAAATCAACAAGCTCTTGTGATGATAAGTTGAAATCTCGGTCCAATGAGATTAGACATGGCTTCTCAGCCAGCCAGACTTCAACAAATCATCATGAAACTCTAGAATTCATCTTCAAGAATTTCGAAAAAAAAAATACCTAATCTAAGCAACAAGATGAACCGTCAGTTGTCCATACACA
The DNA here is from genome assembly GCF_014773155.1 of Arachis stenosperma. Taxonomy (NCBI): domain Eukaryota; kingdom Viridiplantae; phylum Streptophyta; class Magnoliopsida; order Fabales; family Fabaceae; genus Arachis; species Arachis stenosperma. Next base: position 60,867,096 of record NC_080378.1, on the reverse strand, counting down.
AAACAATCCCCGGCAACGGCGCCAAAAACTTGGTGCGCGAAATTGTGAACAATACTTTTCACAACTCTCATAATCCCCGGTCATGAACCCCAAGAACGTGGTAGCTCATTCCATGGCATTACACAACTTCGCACAACTAACCAGCAAGTGCACTGGGTCGTCCAAGTAATAAACCTTACGCGAGTAAAGGTCGATCCCACGGAGATTGTTGGTATGAAGCAAGCTATGGTCACCCTGTAAATCTCAGTCAGGCAGACTCAAATGGGTATGATGATAAACGAATAAAGCATAAAGATAAAGATAGAGATACTTATGTATATCATTGGTGAGAGCTTCAGACAAGCGAATGAAGATGCCTTCCCTTCCGTCTCTCTGCTTTCCTACAGTCTTCATCCAATCCTTCTTACTCCTTTCCATGGCAAGCTTATGCAAGGGTTTCACCGTTGTCAGTGGCTACCTCCCATCCTCTCATTGGAAATGTTCAACGCACCCTGTCACGGCACGGCTATCCATCTGTCGGTTCTCAATCAGGCCGGAATAGAATCCAGTGATTCTTTTGCGTCTGTCACTAACGCCCCACCCTCAGGAGTTTGAAGCACGTCACAGTCATTCAATCATCGAATCCTACTCAGAATACCACAGACAAGGTTAGACCTTCCGGATTCTCTTGAATGCCGCCATCAGTTCTCGCCTATACCACGAAGACTCTGATCTCACGGAATGGCTGGCTCGTTTGTCAGGCGAGCACTCGATTGTCAGGCGATCAACCATGCATCGTGTTATCAGGAATCCAAGAGATATTCACTAGAGCTTTGATTGCTTGTAGAACAAGAGTGGTTGTCAGTCACCTTGTTCATGAGTGAGAATGATGATGAGTGTCACGGATCATCACATTCATCAAGTTGAAGAACAAGTGATATCTTGGACAAAGAACAAGCGGAATTGAATAGAAGAACAATAGTAATTGCATTAATACTCGAGGTACAGCAGAGCTCCACACCTTAATCTATGGTGTGTAGAAACTCCACCGTTGAAAATACATAAGCATAAAACATGAAGATAGCTACCAAGATGTCAAATACAATAGTACAAGGTCCTACTTATAGAAAACTAGTAGCCTAAGGTGTACAAAGATGAGTAAATGACATAAAAATCCACTTCCGGGCCCACTTGGTGTGTGCTTGGGCTGAGCAATGAAGCATTTTTCGTGTAGAGACTCCTCTTGGAGTTAAACGCCAGCTTTCATGCCAGTTTGGGCGTTTAACTCCCATTTAGGTGCCAGTTCCGGCGTTTAACGCTGGAATTTCTTGAGGTGACTTTGAACGCCGGTTTGGGCCATCAAATCTTGGGCAAAGTATGGACTATCATATATTGCTGGAAAGCCCAGGATGTCTACTTTCCAACGCCGTTGAGAGCGGGCCAATTGGGCTTCTGTAGCTCCAGAAAATCCACTTCGAGTGCAGAGAGGTCAGAATCCAACAGCATCTGCAGTCCTTTTGAGTCTCTGGATCAGATTTTTGCTCAGATCCCTCAATTTCAGCCAGAAAATACCTGAAATCACAGAAAAACACACAAACTCATAGTAAAGTCCAGAAAAGTGAATTTTAACTAAAACTAATAAAAATATACTAAAAACTAACTAGATCATACTAAAAACATACTAAAAACAATGCCAAAAAGCGTACAAATTATCCGCTCATCAAGAGTGCAAGGCCATTGACATAGTCAATATGGCCGAATGCACAAGGGAGGAGGAGGACGAAAATCCTAGTAAGGAAGACCTCCTGGGACGTCCCTCAAGCAAGAATGAGTTTCCTATTAAGGATCCAAAGGAACCTGAGGCTCATATAGAGACCATAGAGATTCCATTGAATCTCCTTCTGCCATTCATGAGCTCTGAAGACTATTCTTCCTCTGAAGAGGATGAAGATGTAATTGGAGAGCAAGTTGCTCAATATTTAGGAGCTATCATGAAGCTGAATGCCAAGTTATTTGGTAATGAGATTTGGGAAAGTGAACCTCCCTTGCTCATTAATGAACTGGATTCTTGGATTCAGAAAATCCTACCTCAAAAGAAACAAGATCCTGGCAAGTTCTTAATACCTTGTACCATAGGCACCATGATCTTTGAAAAAGCTCTGTGTGATCTGGGGTCAGGGATAAATCTTATGCCACTCTCTGTAATGGAGAAGCTGGGGATCATTGAGGTACAACCTGCCTTGTTCTCATTACAATTGGCAGACAAGTCATTGAGACAAGCTTATGGGTTAGTAGAGGACGTTCTAGTAAAGGTTGAAGGCCTTTACATCCCTGCTGATTTCATAATCTTAGACACTAGGAAGGAAGAGGATGATTGCATCATCCTTGGAAGACCTTTCTTAGCCACAGCAGAAGCTGTGATAGATGTCAACAGAGGCAAACTAGTCCTTCAATTGAATGGGGAATACCTTGTGTTTAAGGCACATGGCCATCCCTCTGTGACAAAAGAGAGTAAGCATGAAGAGCTTCTCTCAGTTCATAGTCAAGAAGAGCCCCCACAGTCAAACTCTAAGTTTGGTGTTGGGACCACACTAAAATTGACCTGATCACCTTGTGGCTCCATGAGAGCCACTGTCAAGCTATTGACATTAAAGAAGCGCTTGTTGGGAGGCAACCCAATTTTATTTATCTAATTTTATTTTATTTAGTTTTATTGTTATTTTGTGTTTTATTAGGTACATGATCATGAGGAGTCACGAAAAAAATCAAAAAAAATTAAAAACAGAGTCAAAAACAGCAGAAAAAAATTTTCACCCTGGAGGACGCACAGGCTGGCGTTCAACGCCAGTAAGATGCATCTGGCTGGCGTTCAACGCCAGAACAGAGCACCATTCTGGCGCTGAACGCCAGAAACAAGCAACATCCTGGCGTTGAACGCCAGGAATGTGCCTAGAGGAGAAAAGCTGGCGCTGAACGCCAGTAACAAGCATGAAACTGGCGTTCAACGCCAGAAACATGCATTACATGGGCGTTGAACGCCCAGAACATGCATCAATGGGCGTTTGAACGCCAGAATGATGCATGAAGGCATTTTACATGCCTATATGGTGAAGGAATGGTATTTGTTTACACCTCAGGATCTGTGGACCCCACAGGATCACCCCACAGGATCTGTGGACCCCACAGGATCCCCACCTACCATATTCCCACCTTACCTTTTAATCCTAATCACACTCTCCTAATCCTAAATCTCATTCTCTCTACTCCCCATGTCACACTTCCCAATACCCATCACCAATCACCTCAATTCCTCTTCCCAATACCCACTCACATCCATCCACTCTTCCCCATAAACCCCACCTACCTTCAAAAATTCAAACAAATTTCCCTCCCATTCCCACCCAAATGGCCGAACATACCTTCCCCCCCTTTTCCCTATAAATACCCTTCCAATCTACTTCATTTTCACACAAACACTACACCTTCTTCTCCCACATAGCCGAACCTACCTCTCTCCCTTTCTACCATATTTTCTTCTTCTTCTTCTACTCTTCTTTTCTTTTTTTGCTCGAGGACGAGCAATATTTAAGTTTGGTGTGGTAAAAAGCATAAGCTTTTTGTTTTTCCATTACCAATGGCACCTAAGGCCGGAGTTTCCTCAAGAAAAGGAAAAGGGAAGACAAAAGCTTCCACCTCCGAGTCATGGGAGACGGAAAGATTCATCACCAAGAGCCATCAAGACCACTTCTATGATGTTGTGGCAAAGAAGAAGGTGATCCCTGAGGTCCCTTTCAAGCTCAAGAAAAATGAGTATCCGGAGATCCGACATGAAGATCGAAGAAGAGGTTGGGAAGTCTTAACCAACCCCATGCAACAAGTCGGGATCTTAATGGTTCAAGAGTTCTATGCCAATGCATGGATCACTAGGAACCATGACCAAGGTATGAACCCGAGTCCAAAGAATTATCTCACAATGGTTAGGGGGAAATACTTGGATTTCAGTCCGGAAAATGTGAGGTTGGCGTTTCACTTGCCTATGATGCAAGGTGATGAACGCCCCTACACTAGGAGGGTCAACTTTAATCAAAGGTTGGACCAAGTCCTTATGGACATTTGTGTGGAAGGAGATCAGTGGAGAATAGATTCCAAGGGCAAGCCAGTCCAACTAAGAAGATTGGACCTCAAGCCTATAGCTAGAGGATGGTTGGAGTTCATTCAACGCTCTATCATTCCTACTAGCAACCGATCTGAAGTTACTGTGGATCGGGCCATCATGATCCACAGCATCATGATTGGAGAGGAAATAGAAGTTCATGAGGTCATCTCCAATGAAATCTACAAAATAGCCGACAAGCCCTCACCTATGGCACGGCTAGCTTTTCCTCACCTTATTTGCCATCTATGTTACTCAGCTGGAGTTATCATAGAAGGAGATGTCTCTATTGAAGAAGACAAGCCCATCACCAAGAAAAGGATGGAGCAAGCAAGAGAAGCTTCTCACGGCCCTCAAGAAGTGCATGAGGAAGCTCATCATCAACAAATTCCTGAGATGCCCCAAGGGATGCACTATCCCCCAAACAACTATTAGGAGCAACTCAACACCTCCTTAGAAGATTTAAGCCACAATGTGGAACAATTAAGGGTGGAACATCATGAGCACTCCATCATTCTCCAAGAAATAAGAGAAGATCAAAGAGTAATGAGGGAGGAGCAACAAAGGCAAGGAAGGGACATAGAAGAGCTTAAGAACATCATTGGTCCTTCAAGAAGAAGACGCCACTAAAGGTGGATTCATTCCTTGTTCTTTATTTCTTTCTGCTTTTCGGTTTTTATTATTGTGTTTATCTATGTTTTGTGTCTTTATTTCATGATCATTAGTATGTAACCATGCCTTAAAGCTATGAATAAATTCCATTAATCCTTCACCTCTCTTAAAAGAAAAATGTTTTAATTCAAAAGAACAAGAAGTACATAAATTTTGAAAATAGCTATTGAATTTAGTTTAATTATATTGATGTGGTGACAATACTTGTTGTTTTCTGAATGAATGCTTGAACAGTGCATATGTCTTTTGATCTTGTTGTTTATGAATGTTAAAATTATTGGCTCTTGAAAGAATGATGAACAAAGAGAAATGTTATTGATGATCTGAAAAATCATGAAATTGATTCTTGAAGCAAGAAAAAGCAGTGAAAAAAAAAGGGGAGCTAAAAAGAGTATATAGAAAAAGAAGGAGCAGTAGAAAAAGCCAATAGCCCTTAAAACCAAAAGGCAAGGGTAAAAAGGATCCAAGGCTTTGAGCATCAATGGATAGGAGGGCCTAAGGAAATTAAATCCAGGCCTAAGCGGCTAAATCAAGCTGTCCCTAACCATGTGCTTGTGTCATGAAGGTCCAAGTGAAAAGCTTGAGACTGAGTGGTTAAAGTCGTGATCCAAGGCAAAAGAGTGTGCTTAAGAGCTCTGGACACCACTAACTGGGGACTCTAGCAAAGCTGAGTCACAATCTGAAAAGGTTCACCCAGTTATGTGTCTGTGGCATTTATGTATCCGGTGGTAATACTGGAAAACAAAATGCTTAGGGCCACGGCCAAGACTCATAAGTAGCTGTGTTCAAGAATCAACATGCTTAACTAGGAAAATCAATAACACTATCCAAAATTCTAAGTTCCTAAGAGACGCCAATCATTCTGAACTTCAAAGGAAAAAGTGAGATGCCAAAACTGTTCAGAAACAAAAAGCTACAAGTCCCGCTCATCTAATTATAATTAATATTCATTGATATTCTGGAATTTATAGTATATTCTCTTCTTTTTATCCTATTTGATTTTCAGTTGCTTGGGGACAAGCAACAATTTAAGTTTGGTGTTGTGATGAGCGGATAATTTATACGCTTTTTGGCATTGTTTTTAGGTAGTTTTTAGTAAGTTCAAGCTACTTTTAGGGATGTTTTCATTAGTTTTTATGTTAAATTCACGTTTATGGACTTTACTATGAGTTTGTGTGTTTTTCTGTGATTTCAGGTAAATTCTGGCTGAAATTGAGGGACTTGAGCAAAACTCTGAAAAAGGCTGACAAAAGGACTGCTGATGCTGTTGGATTCTGACCTCCCTGCACTCGAAATGGATTTTCTGGAGCTACAGAACTCCAAATGGCGCGCTCTCAACGGCGTTGGAAAGTAGACATCCATAGCATTCCAACAATATATAATAGTCTATACTTTATTCGGAAATTGACGACGTAACTTGGCGTTGAACGCCAAGTACATGCTGCTGTCTGGAGTTAAACGCCAGAAAAACGTCATGATCCGGAGTTGAACGCCCAAAACACGTCATAACTCGGAGTTCAACTCCAAGAGAAGCCTCAGCTCGTGGATTGATCAAGCTCAGCCCAAACATACACCAAGTGGGCCCCGGAAGTGGATTTATGCATCAATTACTTACTCATGTAAACCCTAGGAGCTAGTTTATTATAAATAGAACATTTAACTAATGTATTTGACATCTTGGGACGCATAATTCTCAGATCATGGGGGCTGGCCATTCGGCCATGCCTGAACCTTTTACTTATGTATTTTCAACGGTGGAGTTTCTGCACACCATAGATTAAGGGTGTGGAGCTCTGCTGTACCTCAAGTATTAATGCAATTCTATTTTCTTTTATTCAATTCTCTTTTATTCTTATTCCAAGATATTCATTCGCACTCAAGAACATGATGAATGTGATGATTAGATAACCCTCATCATCATTCTCACTTATGAACGCGCGTGATTGACAACCACTTCCGTTCTACATGCAACAGAGCTTGAATGCGTATATCTTAGATTCCCCAACAAAATCTTCGTGGTATAAGCTAGATAGATGGCGGCATTTATGAGGATCCGGAAAGTCTCACCTTGTCTGTGGTATTCCGAGTAGGATCCTGGGAATCCGGAAAGTCTCACCTTGTCTGTGGTATTCCAAGTAGGATTCCGGTAATGAATGACTGTGACGTGCTTCAAACTCGCAAGTACTGGGCGTTAGTGACAAACGCAAAAGAATCAAGGGATTCTATTCCAGTAGGAGCGGGAACCAACCAGTGATTAGCCGTGCTGTGACAGAGTGCGTGAGCGTAGTTTTCACTGCGAGGATGGGATGTAGCCATCAACCATGGGTGATGCCTCCAGACGATTAGCCATGCGAGTGACAGCCGCAGAGGACCATTTTCCCGAGAGGATTGAAAGTAGCCACCGCTGATGGTGAACCCCTATACACAGCTTGCCATGGAAAGGAGTAAGAAGGATTGAGTAGAAGCAGTGGGAAAGCCGGCGTCCTTGAGCCATACAGCATCTTCATATGCTTATCTGAAATTCCCACCAATGAATCTGCATAAGTATTCTATCCCTTTTATTAGTTCATTTATTTTCTTATTTCTATTTTCGAAATCATAAACAATTTTAATCTGCCTAACTGAGATTTACAAGGTGACCATAGCTTGCTTCATACCAACAATCTCTGTGGGATCGACCCTTACTCACGTAAGGTTTATTACTTGGACGACCCAGTACACTTGCTGGTTAGTTGAACGGAGTTGTGGATTCAACCAGTGCCACAATAAAAGACTTCATCTCAAAATAGTTAGAACATGGATCACAATTTCGTCCACCAACTTGCCCCAAGATCACATAAAGCTTGCTTGGTGCAAGTGCCCTCTAATGTGCATGGTATCATAAAGCTCCCAGGATCTTTAAGCTTCTCAGGTAAGCTTTTCAGAATGACTGCACTGCATTCTTCAGTGAGGTAAACTTTTTCAGTTTCCCTCCAATCCTTCTTATGACTTAAGATCTCTTTCATGAACTTAGCATAAGAGGGTATTTGCTCAAGTGCTTCTGCAAACGGAATCTTTATTTCAAGAGTCCTGAGATAGTCTGCAAAGCGGGCAAATTGCTTATCCTGTTCTGCTTGGCGGAGTTTTTGAGGATAAGGCATTTTGGCTTTGTATTCCTCGACCTTAGTTGTTGCAGGTTTGTTACCTACAGAAGTGGGTTGGGAAGCCTTTTTAGAAGGATTGTTATCAGCACTTGTATGTGACTGATTCCCCACTGGTATTTGAATGCCAGTGGTGGGAGCTGGAGTGGCGTTAGACGCCACTTCCTTGTTTGTTACTGGCGTTTGAACGCCAGAACCATGCTCCCTTTGGGCGTTCAACGCTGGATTCATGCTTGTTTCTGGCGTTGAACGCCAGGAATGAGCATGGTCTGGGCGTTCAGCGCCAGCTTTATTCCTCTCTGAGCTCTGATTGTCCTCAGAGGGATTTTGAGTATCCACCTGCTCATTTCTTGGTTTCCTGCTGCTTTGAAGTGAGGTATTTAATGTTTTCCCACTTCTTAATTGAACTGCTTGGCATTCTTCTGTTATTTGTTTTGACAGTTGTTTTTCTGTCTGCTTTAATTGTACTTCCATGTTCCTGTTAGCCATTCTTGTTTCCTGTAATATTTCCTTGAATTCGGCTAGCTGCTGAGTTAGAAAGTCTAATTGCTGATTGAATTCATTAGCCTGATCCACCGGACTGAGTTCAGCAGTTACTGCTTTTGCTTCTTCTTTCATGGAAGATTCACTGTTCAGGTACAGATGTTGATTTCTGGCAACTGTATCAATAAGCTCTTGAGCCTCTTCAATTGTTTTTCGCATATGTATAGATCCACCAGCTGAGTGGTCTAGAGAAATCTGAGCTTTTTCTGTAAGCCCATAGTAGAAGATGTCTAATTGCACCCATTCTGAAAACATTTCAGAGGGGCATTTCCTTATCATCTCTCTGTATCTTTCCCAGGCATCATAAAGAGATTCATTATCTCCTTGCTTGAAGCCTTGGATGCTTAGCCTTAGCTGTGTCATCCGTTTTGGAGGGAAATAGTGATTCAGGAATTTTTCTGACAGCTGCTTCCATGTTTTTATGCTGTTCTTAGGCTGGTTATTTAACCACCTCTTAGCTTGATCTTTTACAGCAAATGGAAACAGTAATAATCTGTAGACATCCTGATCCACTTCCTTATCATGTACTGTGTCAGCAATTTGCAAAAATTGTGCCAGAAACTCTGTAGGTTCTTCATGTGGAAGACCAGAATACTGACAGTTTTGCTGCACCATGATAATGAGCTGAGGATTCAACTCAAAGCTACTAACTCCAATGGAGGGTATACAGATACTACTCCCATATGAAGCAGTAGTGGGGTTAGCATATGACCCCAGAGTTCTCTTGGCTTGTCCATTCATACTTACTTCCATGTTGGAATAAAAGAGATGGTATATAGCTTGATATTATTTATTTTATAAAAATCAATTTTTATAAAATAGAATAAAATCGAAATAAATAAAAGAAAGTGGGAATATTTTGAAATTGAAAATTGAATTTTTATATAAAATTTTCAAAAAATGTAGTTCAAAATTAGTTAGAAAATAAAATTTTTTTTTTTTGAATTTTGAATTTTATGATGAAAGAGAAAAACACACAAAAGACACAAGACTTAAAATTTTTAGATCTAATGCTCCTTATTTTTGAAAATTTTTGGAGGGAAAACACCAAGGAACACCAAACTTAAAAATTTTAAGATCAAGACACAAGAATAACTCAAGAACACCTTGAAGATTCACAAGAACACCAAGAACAAAAGAAAGAACACCAAACTTAAAATTTTTAGAAAATCAAAATAAATTTTCGAAATTTATGAAAAGATTAACACGAAAACACCAAACTTAAAGTTTGGTACAAGATTAAATCAAAGAAAAATTATTTTTGAAAAAGATTTTCAAAAGTATTGGTGCTCCCTTATCAAGAATATAAACCAATATTCTACCCAAATGGGCAGAAAAAGTAACAATTGTTCTGAATGGGTATATTCTTTTTGGAAGACTAATGCTTTGGATTAGTATAAGAAAAACAAGAAAAGACACAGAACAAGAGAAATTAAAGATCAATCAAGAAAAATAAACAAGAACAACTTGAAGATCAAGGAAGAACCAAGAACACTAACACGAAAATTTTAAAGAAAATATACAATATGCAATTAACACCAAACTTAGAATAAGACACTAAACTCACGAAAAATTAACAATTAATTAAGAAAAATAATATTTTTTGAAAAGAAATTTTTGAAAAGAACTATCCTATCAAAATTTAATGACTCTATAACAACAAAAATAAATTATTCCTAATCTAAGAAATAAAATAAGCCTTCAATTGTTCAAACTCAACAATCCCCGGCAACGGCGCCAAAAACTTGGTGCACGAATTTGTGATTCGCACAACTAACCAGCAAGTGCAATGGGTCGTCCAAGTAATACCTTACGTGAGTAAGGGTCGATCCCACGGAGATTATTGGCTGAAGCAATCAATGTTTATTTTATTAATCTTAGTCAGGAGGCCAATAGGATTAAAAGTGAAATTACCAGATTTGATTATAAAAATAAAAGAGAATAACAGTGTTACTTGTTGTGCAGTAATGAGAAACATGTTGGAGTTTTGGAGATGCTTTGTCCTTTTAATTTCTACTTTTCCTTGAAATCCTCTTCCCACACGCAAGGTTCCTTCCATGGCAAGCTCTATGTAGGGTGTCACCGTTGTCAATGGCTACCTCCCATCCTCTCAGTGAAAACGTTCCTATGCTCTGTCACAGCACGGCTAATCATCTGTCGGTTCTCAATCAGGTTGGAATAGAATCCATTGATTCTTTTGCGTCTGTCACTAACGCCCAGCCTTCAGGAGTTTGAAGCTCGTCACAGTTATTCAATCCCAGAATCCTACTCGGAATACCACAGACAAGGTTTAGACCTTCCGGATTCTCATGAATGCCGCCATCAATCCGGCTTATACCACGAAGATTCTGATTAAGGAATCTAAGAGATACTCATTCAATCTGATGTAGAACGGAGGTGGTTGTCAGGCACACGTTCATGGATTGGGGAAGGTGATGAGTGTCACGGATCATCACCTTCTCCATAATTAAGCGCGAATGAACATCTTAGATAAGAACAAGCGTGTTTAAATGGAAAACAAAGGAATTGTATTAAATCATCGAGACGCCGCAGAGCTCCTCACCCCCAACAATGGAGTTTAGAGACTCATGCCATCAAAAAGTATGTAATTCAGATCTGAAAATGTCATAAGGTACAAGATAAGTCTCTAAAAGTTGTTTAAATAGTAAACTAATAGCCTAGGTTTACAGAAAATGAGTAAACTAAGATAATTGGTACAGAAATTCACTTCTGGGGCCCACTTGGTGTGTGCTGGGGCTGAGGCTAAAGCTATCCACGAGTAGAGGCCTTTCTTGGAGTTAAACTCCAAGTTATGACGTGTTTTGGGCGTTCAACTCCGGATCATGACGTTTTTCTGGCGTTTAACTCCAGACAGCAGCATGAACTTGGCGTTCAACGCCAAGTTACGTCGTCTATTCTCGCGCAAAGTATGGACTATTATATATTGCTGGAAAGCCCTGGATGTCTACTTTCCAACGCCGTTGAGAGCGCGCCAATTGGACTCCTGTAGCTCCAGAAAATCCATTTCGAGTGCAGGGAGGTCAGGATCCAACAGCATCAGCAGTCCTTTTTCAGCCTAAGTCAGATTTCTGCTCAGCTTCCTCAATTTCAGCCAGAAAATACCTGAAATTACAGAAAAATATACACACTCATAGTAAAGTCCAGAAATATAATTTTTGCTTAAAAACTAATAAAATTCTATTAAAAACTAATTAAAACATACTAGAATCTACATGAAATTACCCCCAAAAAGCGTATAAAATATCCGCTCATCAATAGTTCAGAGAGACCATCATAGAAAATACCTATGATGCTCCATTCAGAAAGCATGTCAGAAGGACATTTTCTGATCAATTGTTTGTATCTTTCCCAAGCTTCATAGAGGGATTCTCCATCCTTCTGTCTGAAGGTTTGGACTTCCACTCTAAGCTTACTCAATTTTTGAGGTGGAAAGAACTTTGCCAAGAAGGCATTGACTAGCTTTTCCTATGAGTCCAGGCTTTCTTTAGGTTGTGAGTCCAACCATGTCCTAGCTCTGTCTCTTACAACAAAAGTGAATAGCATAAGTCTGTAGACCTCAGGGTCAACCCCATTAGTCTTGACAGTGTCACAGATTTGCAAGAACTCAGCCAAAAACTGATGAGGATCTTCCAATGGAAGTCCATGGAACTTGCAATTCTGTTGCATTAGAGAAACTAATTGAGGCTTAAGCTCAAAGTTGTTTGCTCCAATGGCAGGGATAGAGATGCTTCTCCCATGAAAGTCGGGAGTAGGTGCAGTAAAGTCACCCAGCACCTTCCTTGCATTGTTGGCATTGTTGTTGTTTTCGGCTTCCATGTGTTCTTCTTCTTTGAAGATTTCTGTTAGGTCCTCTACAGAGAGTTGTGCTTTGGCTTCTCTTAGCTTTCTCTTCAAGGTCCTTTCAGGTTCAGGGTCAGCTTCAACAAGAATGCCTTTGTCTTTGTTCCTGCTCATATGAAAGAGAAGAGAACAAGAAAATGTGAAATCCTCTATGTCACAGTATAGAGATTCCTTGAGGTGTCAGAGGAAAAGAAAATTAGAAGACAGAAGTAGAAAATTCGAACTTATCAAAGGAGATGGAGTTCGAATTTTGCATTAAGGGATAGTGTTAGTCCATAAATAGAAGGATGTGAGAAGAAGGGAGACAATTTTCGAAAATTAAGTAAAAGACTTTGAAAACATTTTGAAAAACACTAATTGATTTTCGAAAATAAGGGTGGGAAAGAAATCAAGTGATTTTTGAAAAAGATTTTGAAATTAGAAGTCAAAAAGATTTGATTGAAAACTATTTTGAAAAAGATGAGGTTAAGAAGATATGATTGGTTTTTAAAAAAATATGTGATTGAGAAGATATGATTTGAAAACAATTTTAAAAAGATTTGATTTTAAAAATTAATGACTTGCCTATCAAGAAAAGATATGATTCAAACATTAAACCTTTCTCAACAGAAAAGACAACATACTTGAAATGTTAAATCAAATCATTAATTGATAGCAAGTATCTTTGAAAAAGGAAAGAAATTGATTTTGAAAACATTTGATTAAAAAGATATGATTTGAAAAAGATTTGATTTAGAAAAACTTTGAAAACTTGAAAAAAATTGATTTGAAAACAAAATCCTACCCCTTGTGCCATCCTGGCGTTAAACGCCCAGAATGGTATCCATTCTGGCGTTTAACGCCCAAAATGCTACCTTTTGGGGCGTTAAACACCCAACCAGGCACCCTGGCTGGCGTTTAAACGCCAGTCTGTCCTTCTTCACTGGGCGTTTTGAACGCCCAGCTTTTTCTGTGCAATTCCTCTGTTGTATGTTCTGAATCTTCAATTCTCTGTATTATTGACTTGAGAAGACACAAATTAAAAATATTTTTGGATTTTTAATAATCAAAATGCAACTAAAATCAAATAACAATGCATGCAAGACACCAAACTTAGCAGTTTGTGTACTACTGACACTAACAACATGAGAATGCATATGAGAAACACAAGACACTCAAGTCAATAGAATTCAAAGATCAAAACAAGAAAATCATCAAGAACAACTTGAAGATTAATGAAGGCACATGCATAAATTCTAAAAATGCAAGAAAAACAGAAACATGCAATTGACACCAAACTTAAAATGAGACACTAGACTTAAACAAGAAATATTTTTTTTTGGTTTTTATGATTTTGTAATTTTTTTGGATTTTTCGAAAATTAAGTGGAAGAAGAAAATAAAGGTATCAAAATTCTTAATGAGAATTCCAGGAATCATGCAATGTTAGTCTAAAGCTTTAGTCCAAAGGAATTAGACATAGCTAGCCAAGCTTCAGCAGGACATTGCATTCAAGAGCTAAATTGATGAAGATCAATCAGCTTTGGTGATGATAAGAACATCACCTTGAAACACTAGAATTCATTCTTAAGAACTCTGAAGAAAAATACCTAATCTAAGCAACAAGATGAACCGTCAGTTGTCCATACACAAACAATCCCCGACAACGGCGCCAAAAACTTGGTGCGTGAAATTGTGATCACTACAACTTCGCACAACTAACCAGCAAGTGCACTGGGTCGTCCAAGTAATACCTTACGCGAGTAAGGGTCGATCCCACGGAGATTGTTGGTATGAAGCAAGCTATGGTCACCTTGTAAATCTTAGTCAGGCAGACTCAAATGGGTATAGTGATATACGAATAAAGCATAAAGATAAAGATAGAGGTACTTATGTAATTCATTGGTAGGAACTTCAGATAAGCGTATGAAGATGCCTTCCCTTCCGTCTCTCTGCTTTCCTACTGTCTTCATCCAATCCTTCTTACTCCTTTCCATGGCAAGCTTATGCAAGGGTTTCACCGTTGTCAGTGGCTACCTCGCATCCTCTCAGTGAAAATGTTCCTATGCTCTGTCACAGCATATGGCTAATCAGCTGTCGGTTCTCGGTCAGGCCGGAATAGAATCCAGTGATTCTTTTGCGTCTGTCACTAACGCCCCGCCTGCTAGGAGTTTGAAGCACGTCACAGTCATTCAATCATTGAATCCTACTCAGAATACCACAGACAAGGTTAGACCTTCCGGATTCTCTTGAATGCCGCCATCAGTTCTCGCCTATACCACGAAGATTCCGGTTAAAGAATCCAAGAGATAAACACTAGAGCCTTGGTTGCTTGTAGAACAGAGTGGTTGTCAGTCACTTTGTTCATAAGTGAGAATGATGATGAGTGTCACGGATCATCACCTTCATCAAGTTGAAGAACAAGTGATATCTTGGACAAAGAACAAGCGGAATTGAATAGAAGAACAATAGTAATTGCATTAATACTCGAGGTACAGCAGAGCTCCACACCTTAATCTATGGTGTGTAGAAACTCCACCGTTGAAAATACATAAGAACAAGGTCTAGGCATGGCCGTGAGGCCAGCCTCCCAATGGTCTAAGAACTAGATGTCCAAAGATGAAAATACAATAGCAAAAGGTCCTACTTATAGAAAACTAGTAGCCTAAGGTTTACAGAGATGAGTAAATGACATAAAAATCCACTTCCGGGCCCACTTGGTGTGTGCTTGGGCTGAGCAATGAAGCAATTTCGTGTAGAGACTTTTCTTGGAGTTAAACGCCAGCTTTTATGCCAGTTTGGGCGTTTAACTCCCATTTAGGTGCCAGTTCCGGCGTTTAACGCTGGAATTCCTGAGGGTGACTTTGAACGCCGGTTTGGGCTATCAAATCTTGGGCAAAGTATGGACTATTATATATTGCTGGAAAGCCCAGGATGTCTACTTTCCAACGCCATTGAGAGCGCGCCAATTGGGCTTCTGTAGCTCCAGAAAATCCATTTCGAGTGCAGGGAGGTCAGAATCCAACAGCATCTGCAGTCCTTTTCAGTCTCTGAATCAGATTTTTGCTCAGGTCCCTCAATTTCAGCCAGAAAATACCTGAAATCACAGAAAAACACACAAACTCATAGTAAAGTCCAGAAAAGTGAATTTTAACTAAAAACTAATAAAAATATACTAAGAACTCAACTAAAACTACTAAAAACATACTAAAAACAATGCCAAAAAGGGTACAAATTATCCGCTCATCATGAATCTTCTTCATAGAGGAGCATAGCTTGAGAAGTGAGATGACCACCAGGATGACTGAGGTGGTTGAGTTTTCTTTCGTTCTATTTCCTTTTTCCATTCTTATTTTGTTATCTCCTATTTCTTGTTGGTTTATTTTCTGTCCCTTGCGTGATCTTTAGTATTGTTAGTATTTTTAGGTTTATTTTAGTTTGATTAAGTTATTTTTATTTTTATTTTTAAAAGATGTCCACTGAGCTTAAATTCAAAACGAAAAGAAAGAGAAAGTGGTGTAATGCATGAGCAGTTGAGTTTATATTTAGAAGTGTCTTATTTAATTGGATGTGGTAGCATTTATCTGTGATTTTGAATGAATGAAAAAGAATAGTGAATATTTGATCTTGGAATTACGGTTGTTAATTCTTGAGAAATAGGAGCTTAGAGAAGTATTATGAATTCTCTAAATTAAACATAATGTTGGTCCTTGAAACAAAAGAAACAGAAAAAGAAAATAAAAAAGCAAGTCCCAAGGTCCTGAACATCAATGGCTAGGAAGGTTAAGATTGATCAAAGCTCAAAGAGTTATTTTCCTAGGAAGGTTAAGATTGATCAAAGCTCAAGGATTAATCAAAAGTTAAAAGAAATATAATCCAAAATATTATCTGGATTCTATTTCTAAATGACATTGGCATTCCTAAGCTTCAAAGGATAGTGAGATGCTGAGACTTTTCATGATCATATTATTGAAGATAGATAGGAGCTAAATTGAAAACTCAACTCTCAGACAAACCCACATCTCAAATTCATATTGTTTTCAATTTCATGAGGACAAACAACAATTTAAGTTTGGTGTTGTGATGCGTGAGCATCTTGTATTTTCTTAGTAATTGAGATATGGATTTGTTGAGTTTTTATAAGATTTTTGTGTTTTAGACCATGTTAGATGCCACTTTTATTTGCAATATTGTATCAATTATTTCAGGTGAAATTCGAGTGAGTTGACAGAGTTTGTGCAAAAGAAAAAGGACAAAAGTTGATGCTGCCAAGCTTGCGCCAAACGCCACTTCCCGGTGTTTAGCGCCACAAGCATTATGATTCATGCAAGCCCTCTGTTTAGCTGGCGCTAAACGCAACGACTCAGCGTTTAGTGCCAGGTGATGATGCATTTGCATCTTAGCTAGTTAATTTAGTTAGTTTATGACTTTGTTTCATGAATTTTAGTGAATAATCAAGTATTTTTGTCATTAAGCATCAATCATTTTTATATGAAAGGAATCATTAAATATTAAGTTGAATTTATGTTCATTGATGATTAGATTTTTGATGGTATAGAATTTCACAAATGAATTCTCATTGCAAGTATAGTTTCTAAACCAATCAATAATCCTTTCATACAAAAATTTGGTTGTCACAAGTACAAACCCCTATTTAGATAACCGAAGTATTCAAACCTCGGGTCGTTCTCCCTAGGAATTGTAATGAAGTATCTTGTTATTGGTTATGAGTTATATTTGGGGTTTTTAAGATTTTAGACAAGAATTATAAATGGCAAGGAAAATAAACTAACAACTAACAAAGCTCTTGGCAAGATATGAGAACTAGAAGTCCTATCCTAGTTATCCTCCTCAATTGTGACAACAAATTGTCTATTGCTCCCGCTTAGTTAACCTCTAACCATGGAGGAAAGTCAAGTGGATGAATCAATTTGATTCCTCAAGTCCTAATCAACTCCTAAAGGAAAGACTAGCTTTAGAGGCATTCAAATCAATTAACAACTTCTAATTATCAATCAACAAAGGAATTAGATAACTCAAGAGTCACTAATTACTCTACCTAGGCCAAGAGGAATAAAATCTACACTAAAGCTAAAAGATGCATTTTATCAAACACATAAGAGGCATGAAAGGAAAGCATATGAAATCTATAACAAGAATAGAATCTAACAACAATTATTGCAATGAATTAACAACAACAATCAAAAGAAACACATTTATTATGAATTACCTTGAATTGAATTGAAAGAAAATGGAAGGAACAATAGTAGATCTACAACAAAGTACAAGAACAACATCAAGGAAATTACAACAAAAGAATAGAAGAAGAGTGAATATAACAACAAAAAATTGAAGAATAGAAGTAGAAGAAAGAGTGAATGAAAACCTAGATCTAAGAACTAAACCTAATTCTAATCCTAATCCTAGAGAGAAGTGAGACCTCTCGCTAAAACTACTTCTAACTAATCCTAATGTGTAAAAAATGATCCAAAGTCAAAAAGTCCCTTTGCTCTTCAATCCTTGGCTTTAAATAGCATCTTTGGCGCCAAAGTTAGTTGGGATTGGGCCCCACAACCCTTCTGAATTCGCTGGCCACATTTTCATTAAAAAAATCATATTCCAGCACCGACGCGTACGCGCACAGCACGCGTACGCGTCCATGGGGTAATTCGCAAGGTGCGCGTAAGCGCCTGGTGCGCGTAAGCGCCTGGTGCGCGCGCGCGTCCATGGGCGAGTTCAATTCTTTGGCTTTTAATGATCTTCTCCACTTTGTATGCTTTCCTTTCGCTCCTTTGATCCTTCCCTAGCCCTTTTCAACCTGAAATCACTTAACAAACAAGTCAAGGCAGCTAGTGGAATCCAAGGTGAATTAAATTTAGCTAATTTAAGGTCTAGAAAGCATGTTTTCACACTTAAGCACATATTGGGAGACAATCATGAAACCATGTTATTTCATTGAATAAATGTGGGTAAAAAGGTCATAAAATCCCTTAAAATCAATACAAGATAAATCCTACAAATGGGGTTTATCATTCATTCATGAATATATGAGCTTAAATTGTTGAACTTGTGTCCACTAATGCATTTTATGATTACTCATGACAATATGAACCAAGCTTTGATGCACTTTTGTTTATTGATTTTTGCAAGAGAATGAAGTAATAAAGCCATGAACCAATGTATGCATATATGAAGTCATGAAGAAATTAGAAGCATATATAAATCAAATAATTAAGAAGTTGTGATGCAGTTATATGTCATGTACCACATTAACCCAAATAATTAAGGAGTTGTGAGAAAGTGGTTTCAAGTTGTAATTCTAATGATATAGTTTTTCCAAGATTCAATAGAATTCAAGTTAGATTAAAGTTATTTTCCAATATTCACTAATCCATAAAATGAAGAACGAAACCAAATTTTAAACAATAATCAATACATTAATCAAGAGTAGAAGAACAAATAATTATTAATTTATCAAAGTAAATAGAACTCTAAACTTTAACAATGGAGGTTTAGTTGCTCATAGTGTGGAAAAAACTCTAGCAGAGAAAAGTGCAAAATTGCGAAATTAAAATTAGGACCCGAGAAGTCCCCACGAGGTTGAATCTCTATCCTATTTATAGTTCTAATTAAAATTGATTTAAAACTTAAATAAAACCCTAACAAATCTTTTCTAATTAGTAAATTGATTTGAAATTAAAAGATATGCTTTCGTTGATTCAGTATGCACGTGTGGTCCCCATTCTTGTTCACACTATCAGTGCTAAACGCCAGTGACTGGGCATTTAGCGCTAGCTATCTAGTAAGCCTTGCATGCAAAATAAGAGTCTCAGGGCTAAACACTAGTGGTTGGCCATTTAGTACACACCATTTAGAATGCTTGGCACAAATTATGAACCCCTTAGTGCTAAATGCTGAGTTGTGGCGTTTAGCACCACCTATGCAATGGAGAATTGACCTTGTTGTGCTCTTGCAGTCATGCGTACGCACAGCACATGTGTACGCATGACCTCCTTTGCTGCTCTAGTGATGCGTATGCATGCATGATGCGTACGCATGAGGCTCCTTTGCTTCTTCATACACTTTTCATCAAATCTTCATCCGAATGCTACCTGAAATAAACAAACAGCCACAAAACTCAAAGTAGCATCCAATGGGGCATAATCCACTTAAATCATCTAATAAAGGAGAAAGAGAGCGTACTTCTCATGGTCCCTGGCTTCCTTTATAACTTTCTTAGCTAGCTCGTCATCACTAGAGGGTCGAGTATCCACCTCTTTTCTGCTTATCACATAGATGGCCTTATATTCCTCTCTTGGATTGGAACTGTATCACTAGAAAATATATTTGGGGGCCTCTCAACAACTTACTTGCTCAACTGTTCTATCTGAACTTCCAAGTTTTCAATTGTGGCTTTGGTTTTCTACATGAAACTATAAGTGGTTTTGGAGAGTTCTACTAATGCTGCTTCCAATGTTGAGGTATCTTGGGGAGCTAGGAGTGGATTATTTGATTGAGAAGGCTGATGTTGACGGTTGAAATTATTCTAGGGGAAATTGTTGTTGTTAAAGATGGACTGCCTTTTATTTTTATTTCTCCAGCCAAAATTTGGGTGGTTTCTCCATCCCATATTGTACGTCTTAGAGAATGGGTCATTATTAGCTAGTCTTATAAAATTTCCCATATAGTTAACCTGCTCAGTAGGGGGTTGCTCATAGCTAAAGCTTCCAAACTGAGACACTCCACCACTCATGTTGAAAGAAGGATCTTAGGTAGCAATAGAGGAAACTTACATATCTCTCAAAAGTTGAGTGACGGCATTAATCTTGTGAGACAAAGCTTTGTTCTGAGCCAAAATAGCATCTAAAGTATCAATTTCATGACACCCTTCGTCATGGTTCTTTTTGAATAATACAAGTACTGATTGTTGGCCACCATCTCTATCAAATCTAGGGCATCATCAGTGGTCTTCATATGAAAAGAGCCTCCTGTAGAATTATCCAGAAAAAGTCTAGAAGTCAGAGTGATACCATCATAGAAAATCTGTAATTATACCCAGTCTGCAAACATGTCCGAAGGACACTTCCTTACCATAGCCTTGTATCTCTCCAAAAAGCTTCATAAAGAGACTCTTCTTCAAGCTATCTAAATGTCAGTCGTCAGATTAGTCAACCTCTGAGGTAAAAAGAATTTGGTTAAAAATTTGCTAACCAAATTTGTCTAAGTTGCTATACTTTCTTTAGGTTGTGTTTCAAGCCATTGACCAGCTTGGTCCCTCACAGCAAAACGGAATAACCACAAGCTGTAGACGTCAACGGGAACCCCATTGGTCTTGACTGTATTACATATCCTTAGAAATCTGGATATGAATATATTAGGGTCCTCCTGCGAGCTTCAACTGAACTGACAATTTTGCTGAACCAAAAGGATGAGTTGAGGCTTCAACTTGAGGTTATTGGCATGCACAACCGGTGGTACAATGCTTTCTAGACTATTCCCCGGATTGGGGTTAGTATATGATCCCAGAGTTCTTCTAACAGGTGGGGCATTATTGGAGTTATTGACCACAAGATTCTCAATATTATTAGCCATACTGAATTCAACTTCCTCTTCAGACTCATCCCTAAAGATCGCTTAAACTTCTTGATCTCTAGCTTGTTTCCTTTGCCTCCAAAGAGTCCTTTCAATCTCAGGGTCATACAGAAGAGGTTCTTAATTCCTATTTTTCTGCATAAACAACTAGAAACAAGGAAAATTAGGATCCACAACGTTACAGTGAAGAGAATCCCAGTGAAACATATGAAAATAAAAGGGAAAAAAATAAAAATTTAAAGGGAAAAAATTAAAGAAAAATAAAGATAAAAATAAAGATAAAAGAAAACTAAAACAAAAAAAAGGTATACTCTAGGCAACTAATCAACTGGTAGTTGTTAGTGATAGTTAATCCCTGGCAATGGCATCAAAAACTTGATGCGGAATTTCTAGCAACAACTTACCGGCAAGTACACCGATTCGTACCAAGTAATAAACTCGGGTGAGTGAGTGTCGATCCCACGAGGATTAATAGACTAAGCAAACAATGTTTGATCAATTGTTCTATTTAGACAAATTGAAATAAGAGTTTAGAATATCCAAAAGCATAAGAGACAGTAAATTAAGAAAAGCAAACAGTGAATGGTTGAGAAAAAAAGAATGAGAATGGAGTTAAGGCCTTGGAGATGTTTAAATATCCGGATTAATGTTCAATGTCAACTATCTTGGTCATGCAATGATTTAGTTCATGGCAAACTCCAAGTGATTGAATTATTATTCCTAGGCAATACAATCTCCTCTAATCCAACCAACCGTCAATTCTTTGATCACTCAATTGCACTAGAGGGTACGATTAAGTTCAAATTTCAATTTATAAACCACACAAACCCTAAAAATCCAAAAATGATGTAGTTATATGTCACATATCACATCAAACCCAGAAAATTAAGGAGTTATGAGAAAGTGGTTTCAAGTTGTAATTCTAATAATATGGCTTTTCCAAGATTTAATAGAATTCAAGTTAGATCAGAGTTATTTTCCAATACTCACTAATCCGTAGGATGAAGAACGAAATCAATTCTTAAACAATAATCAATGCATTAATCAAGAGTAGAAGAACAAAGAATTATTAATCTATTAAAGTAAACAAAGCTCCTAACCTTAATAGAGGTTTAGTTGCTCATAGTATGGAAAAAATCCTAGCAGAGAAAAGTATAAAATTCCGGAATGAAAATCAGGACCCGAGAAGTCCCCACGAG
Source organism: Arachis stenosperma (assembly GCF_014773155.1). NCBI lineage: Eukaryota > Viridiplantae > Streptophyta > Magnoliopsida > Fabales > Fabaceae > Arachis > Arachis stenosperma. Next base: position 60,844,979 of record NC_080378.1, on the reverse strand, counting down.
GGAAAATCTCTATCCAATTTATAGTCCTAATTAAAATTGATTTAAAACATAAATAAAATAGACGATTGGATTTTCTATCGGTAAAGAAATTCACAAATATAAACACGTTGTAAGTATTATTTCTAAACCAATAAAAAATCCTTTCGTACAAAAGTTTTGGTTGTCACAAGTAACAAACCTCTTTGAAATTGATAACCGAAGTATTTAAACCTCGGGTCGTCTTCTCAAGGAATTGCAGGGAGGTGTTCTTATTATTGGTTATGCAAAAGTATATTTTGGGGTTTTTTTGAAATAAGGAGCAAGTAGTTTGAATGACAAGAAAAATAAATTAATAATAATAAAATCTCTTGGCAAGGTATGAGAAATGGAAATTCTATCCTAGTTATCCTTATTAGGCGTGATGAGAATTGTTTATTGCTCCCACTTAGTCAACCTCTAACTATGAAGGTAAGTAAAGTGGATAAATCAATATGAACCTCAAGTCCTAGTCAACTCCTGTGGAGAGACTAGTTTTAGAGGTATCCAAATTAATTAGCAACTCCCAATTTCAATCACTGCTTTATTTCGACAACTCAAGCATTACTAATTACTCAACCAAAGCCAAGAATATAGAAAGCTAAATAAAAATCATATAACTGAAATACCTCAAATTGCATTAATAAAAGAAAATCAATCCAAACATAAAGAGTTCATAAACCAAATTGAGAAAATAAGTAAAAGGAACATTGAACCTGAAAATTGAGAAGAAGAAATCCTAAATCCTTTAAGAGGAATCCTAATCCTAAATCCTAAGAGAGGGGAGAGAACCTCTCTCTCTAAAAACTACATCTAAATTATGAAAAGTGAATTATGAATGAATGAAAAGTTCTCTCATGAATGGATGGATTCCCCCACTTTATAGCATCTAATCTGTGTTTTCTGGGCCGAAAACTGGGTCAAAAACAGCTCCAAAATCACTGATTGTGAAATCTGGTTCATACAGGTCGCTGAAAAGTCACGCGGAAGCGTCGTCCATGCGTTCGCACGGATTGGGTTTTTGCCAGGTTAGGTGTCCGCGTGATCTACACATTCGCATCGCCTGGCTTCAAAGCAGCAATGGTAAATTATATATTGTTGCAAAGCCCCGGACGTTAGCTTTCCAACGCAACTAAAACCACGTCATTTGGACCTTTGTAGCTCAAGTTATGATCGATTTAGTACTAAGAGGTCAGACTAGACAGCTTTAGCATTTCCTTCAGTTTCTTGTATTCCTTCCACTTTTGCATGCTTCCTTTTCATCCTCTAAGCCATTCCTGCCTTGTAATCTCTGAAATCACTTAACGCACATATCACAGCATCGAATGGTAATAAGAGATGATTAAAATACACAAACTAAAGACTCTAGGAAGAAAGTTTTCAATCATAGAACAAATTCTGGGAAGGAATTATAAAACATGCAATTAGTATGAATAAGTGTGCAAAGACTTGATAAAAATCACCCAATTGAGCACAAGATAGACCATAAAATAGTGGTTTATCAACCTCCCCACACTTAAACATTAGCATGTCCTCATGCTAAGCTCAAGAGAAGCTATAAGAGAGTGAAGAGGAATGGTAGAATGCATGAAATGCAACCTATGAATGCAACTAAATACAGAATGCTTTTTTTCTACTTGGTTAAAAGTAAACAAATCCTTCAAGAACAAATATGAACTGGATTTCACTAATTCAAATCATAAAATAAAGTACAAGTAAACTTGCAAAAGAAAATAGCTCATAAAAGCCGGGAATAAAGAATCGAGCATCGAACCCTTACTAGAAGTGTATACACTCTAATCGCTCAGGTGTTTAAGGTTCGATTCTCTCAATTCTCTACTAACCTTGCTTTCTAAGACTTGCTCTTCATCTAACAATCAACAAAAGTTTAATGCACCAATACACATATCAAGAGGTCTTTTAAGGGTTGTAATGGGGTTAGGGTCAAGGCAGGCTTGTATTTGGCCAAGTAGACTAAAATCTGAATCCTTAATTAACTTTAAACTTTTCCCACCTAACTTAAGACAATCCATGTAATCACAATACAAAATTTAACTATCCATTAACTATGTTTTGCCACATATTCATGCATCCTAGTTTTAGTACAACTCATATGTATTGGTTTCACCATTTGCTTTGGGAAATTTTCTCCCTTTTTATTATTTGCTCTTTTTTCTTTTCTTTTACTCTTTTTATTTTTTTTCTTTTTCTATTTTTTTCCTTTTTCAATGCATATGATTAAGGTATTGAATGCATAAACATGTTCTCAACATTTTTCACATTTTCACACAAAGTCTAACATACTCAATTTCCAAACCAAACGTTTCCAAACCCACTTTTCTCACACTTAATTCATGAGCACTCTCACTAGTCTAAGCTAATCAAGGATTCAAATTAAGGACATTATTGTTTTCCACTTAAAGTTAGTGATGAGCTAAAGTAAAGAACAAAGGGGTAAAATAGGCTCAACATTGGTTTGCAAAGGATAATAAAAGGTAAGCCCATATGGGTATGTAAGCTCAGTAAAATGAGGCCTCAATCATATAAGTGCATGCATACATCAAATAATGGAAATATAGAATTAAGCAAGACAAAGATCACAATTTTAGAGAGAAAAACACACACCAAAAATAAAATATTAGTTGATAGAATGCAACCAATTTAAATAGGCTCAAAATCTCACTGGTTTTGTGTGTTCGAGCTCTAAACCATGTTCCAAAATAAAATTTCTTTAAATATTTTTTTTGAAAAGTTTAATTCAAATTAGTGAAATGCTATAAAAAGTTTCTTGAAAAATAAAATATTACTTCAACCAAGTGGTAAAATATGCACAAAATCAAACAAACATGCAAATGCAACAACTAATTTAACAAAGAAAATTTAAACATTGGTGTTGAGACAGGAAGGTACTAACCCACGGAGATCGGTATCGACCTCCCCACACTTAAAGATTGCACCGTCCTTGGTGCATGCAAAGCTATGCAAGTGGACGGATGGCTCCGCAGCTAGTGCTCTTTTTGTTCCTTTCCTTGCCGCTGGTTTGGGGTAGCTTTTTCCTTGCCTTTCTTGGTGGCCATCCTGAAAAGGGAAAGAGAATGCAACTTTTTAAAATTAAGGGTTAGAGCAAGTAAGAGAACAGGAAAGGTGGTAATCAATGCACAGTAAAAAAGAATGACGTTAATACATGGTCCTGACTACATGTGAAAAGTTATCAATGAAAATATAGCAAGTGCATGTGATGACAGTTAAATGCAAGGTATTTATTGGCATGCCGGCAAAGGCATGAGTAGCATAGATCAAGCATTCAATGTCCAAGTTAGATTACCAAGTCTTTCAAACTAACAATATGTTTGTAATAACAATTATATTTAATTAATAAAATATAAAAATGATTTTGTGAAAAGCAAGCATTTAGAGTAGTAGAATAAAAGAAATCTAAAAATAGTGCACAATGCCATACGGGCATTTTCACAAACACAAAGCATGCATAGGAGATAAGTTGTGGAAAGTATTAAATTGAACATGCAGGCAACCCTATAAAAAGTAATATATAATTGTCAAACAATTCCTAATAATCCATAAGCAAAATATAGAGAATAATGACCCAAATAAATTTTCAACACCAATTAAAAGAAAAAGAAAGAAAAAGAAAGCATAGATAATGAAAGTAAAAAGAAAAAGAAGAAGAAAACATAAAAAGAAGAATAAGAATAGAAAAGTAAAGAGGGAAGAAGAAAAGAAAAGACCTTGATGATGGTGGTGAGAAAGAGGAGGTAGAAAGTGAGAAAGAAGGAAGAAGGAAGAAGGGGGAAGAAAGAAATAAGATGAGGGTAGAAAAATTAGTGTTTGGGGAAGAAAAGATAAGATATTCTGGCTGATCTGGATAAGTTGTGCCGCACAGGCAATGCGGACGCGTGGGTCACGCGCTCGCGTGGGTCACGCGCTCGCGTGGTGTGCGGTAAGTTCAGGTGATGCGGACGCATGGATCACGCGATCGCGTGACCTGATATGTGCTATTGGCGCGAGTGTAGCCTCACGCACGCACAACTCTCTGTTTTACATGCATATTGCCAAAATTTAGGGTGACGCGTTTGCGTGGTTTACGCGATCGCGTGAATGACCATATTTTGAAAATGATGCAGACGCGTGGGGCACGCGTTCGCGTGGGGCACTGATGAGCGGATAATTTGTACGCTTTTTGGCATTGTTTTTAGTATGTTTCTAGTAGGATTTAATTAGTTTTTAGTATATTTTTATTAGTTTTTAGTTAAAATTCAATTTTCTGGACTTTCCTATGAGTTTGTGTGTTTTTCTGTGATTTCAGGTATTTTCTGGCTGAAATTGAGGGACCTGAGCAAAAATCTGATTCAGAGACTGAAAAGGACTGCAGATGCTGTTGGATTCTGACCTCTCTGCACTCGAAGTGGATTTTTTGGAGCTACAGAAGCCCAATTGGCGCGCTCTCAACGGCGTTGGAAAGTAGACATCCTGGGCTTTCCAGCAATATATGATACTCCATACTTTGCCCAAGATTTGATGGCTCAAACCGGCGTTCAAAGTCACCTTCAGAATTCCCAGCGTTAAACGCCGGAACTGGCACCAAAGTGGGAGTTAAACGCCCAAACTGGCACAAAAGCTGGCGTTTAACTCCAAGAAGAGTCTCTACACGAAAATGCTTCAATGCTCAGCCCAAGCACACACCAAGTGGGCCCGGAAGTGGATTTTTATGTCATTTACTCATCTTTGTAATTCTTAAGCTACTAGTTCCCTATATGTAGGACCTTTTACTATTGTATTTTCATCTTGGTTTTTCTGGTTCCCTCTCTGGGACCGAAGCCAATGATCACTTTTGTTCTTATGTATTTTCAACGGTGGAGTTTCTACACACCATAGATTAAGGTGTGGAGCTCTGCTGTACCTCGAGTATTAATGCAATTACTATTGTTCTTCTATTCAATTCCGCTTGTTCTTGTTCCAAGATATCACTTGTTCTTCAACTTGATGAATGTGATGATCCGTGACACTCATCATCATTCTCACCTATGTACGTGTGACTGACAACCACCTCCGTTCTACCTTAGATTGGGTGAATATCTCTTGGATTCCTGATACAGGATGCATGGTTGATCGCCTGACAACCGAGCGCTCGCTTGACAACCGAGCCAGCCATTCCGTGAGATCAGAGTCTTCGTGGTATAGGCCAGAACTGATGGCGGCATTCAAGAGAATTCGGAAGGTCTAACCTTGTCTGTGGTATTCTGAGTAGGATTCAATGATTGAATGACTGTGACGTGCTTCAAACTCGCGATTGTGGGGCGTTAGTGACAGACGCAAAAGAATCACTGGATTCTATTCCGACATGATCGAGAACCGACAGCTGGATAGCCGTGCCGTGACAGGGTGCGTTGAACATTTATACTGAGAGGATGGGAGGTAGCCACTGACAACGGTGAAACCCTTGCATAAGCTTGCCATGGAAAGGAGTAAGAAGGATTGGATGAAGACAGTAGGAAAGTAGAGAGACGGAAGGGACAAAGCATCTCCATTCGCTTATCTGAAGTTCTTACCAATGAATTGCATAAGTATCTCTATCTTTATCTTTTATTCATATTTCATCTATAACCATCTGAGTCTGCCTGACTAAGATTTACAAGGTGACCATAGCTTGCTTCATACCAACAATCTCCGTGGGATCGACCCTTACTCGCGTAAGGTTTATTACTTGGACGACCCAGTGCACTTGCTGGTTAGTTGTGCGGAGTTGTGATAAAGAGTTGAGATTGCAATGAGCGTACCATGTTGATGGCGCCATTGATGATCACAATTTCGTGCACCAAGTTTTTGGCGCCGTTGCCGGGGATTGTTTCGTGTATGGACAACTGACGGTTCATCTTGTTGCTTAGATTAGGTAATTCTTTTTTCAGAATTTCTTTAAAAATGAATTCTAGAGTTTCATGATGATCTGTTAAAATCTGGCTGGCTGAGAAGCCATGTCTAATCTTATTGGACCGAGGTTTCAACTTATCATCACAAGAGCTTGTTGATTTCTATCAAACTTGCTATTGGAGCAATGATCTGCTGAGGCTTGGCTGGCCATTGGCCATGTCTAGTGTTTTGGACCGAAGCTTTCTTTGAAAGCTTGGCTGGCTGTGAAGCCATGTCTAATTCCTGGACCGGAGTCTTAGACTAGCATTGCAATGATTCTTGGAATTCAAATTAAGAATTCTGAAACCTTCATTTTCTATTTTCATATAATTTTCGAAAAAGCACAAAAAAAATTACAAAATCATAAAAAACCAAAAAAGATTTTATGTTTCTTGTTGAGTCTAGTGTCTTATTTTAAGTTTGGTGTCTTGCATGCATTGTTTATTTGATCTTGGTTCTATTTTCAAGTCAATAGTACAGGGAACTGAATATTCAGAACATGCAACAGAGGAATTACACAGAAAAAGCTGGGCGTTCAAAACGCCCAGTGAAGAAGGACAGACTGGCGTTTAAACGCCAGCCAGGGTGACTGGCTGGGCGTTTAACGCCCAAAAGGGTAGTGCATTGGGCGTTAAACGCCAGAATGTGCACCATTCTGGGCGTTTAACGCCAGGATGGCACAAGAGGGAAGATTTTGTTTTCAAATCAATTTTTTTTCCAAGTTTTCAAAGTTTTTCAAAATCAAATCTTTTTCAAATCAAATCTTTTCAATCAAATTTTTTCAAAATCAATTTCTTTCCCTTTTCAAAGATACTTGCTAACAATTAATGATTTGATTCAACATTTCAAGTATGTTGCCTTTTCTGTTGAGAAAGGTTTAATGTTTGAATCATATCTTTTCTTGTTAGGCAAGTCATTAATTTTTAAAATCAAATCTTTTTAAAATTGTTTTCAAATCATATCTTTTCAATCATATCTTTTTAAAACCATAACTTTTCAATCATATCTTTTTAATCACATCTTTTTCAAAATAGTTTTCAATCATATCTTTTTAAATTCTAATTTCCAAATCTTTTTCAAAAATTACTTGATTTCTTTCCCACTCTTGGTTTTCGAAAATCAATTAAAGTTTTTCAAAATGTTTTCAAAATCTTTTTAATTTAATTTTCAAAAATTCTCCCTCTCTTCTCACATCCTTTTATTTATGGAGTACCACTCCTCCTCAATGCACAATTTGAATTCTATCTGACTAAGTTCGAATTCTTCTGCCTCTTCCTTCTATTTTTCTTTTCCTCTGACACCTCAAGGAATCTCTATACTGTGACATAGAGGATTCCATATTTTCTTGTTCTCTTCTCTTTCATATGAGCAGGAGCAAAGACAAAGGCATTCTTGTTGAGGCTGATCCTGAACCTGAAAGGACCTTGAAGCGAAAGCTAAGAGAAGCTAAGGCACAACTTTCTGTAAAGGACCTAATAGAAATCTTCAAAGAAGAAGAACCCATGGCAGCTGAAAACAACAACAATGCCAACAATACAAGGAAGGTGCTGGGTGACTTTACTGCACCTACTCCCGACTTCTATGGGAGAAGCATCTCTATCCCTGCCATTGGAGCAAACAACTTTGAGCTTAAGCCTCAATTAGTTTCTCTAATGCAACAGAATTGCAAGTTCCATGGACTTCCATTGGAAAATCCTCATCAGTTCTTAGCTGAATTCTTGCAAATCTGTGACACTGTCAAGACTAATGGGGTTGACCCTGAGGTCTACAGACTTATGCTATTCCCTTTTGCTGTAAGAGACAGAGCTAGGACATGGTTGGACTCACAACCTAAAGAAAGCCTGAACTCTTGGGAAAAGCTAGTCAATGCCTTCTTGGCAAAGTTCTTTCCACCTCAAAAATTGAGTAAGCTTAGAGTGGAAGTCCAAACCTTCAGACAGAAGGATGGAGAATCCCTCTATGAAGCTTGGGAAAGATACAAACAATTGATCAGAAAATGTCCTTCTGACATACTTTCTGAATGGAGCATCATAGGTATTTTCTATGATGGTCTGTCTGAACTATCCAAGATGTCTTTGGATAGCTCTGCTGGAGGATCTCTTCATCTGAAGAAGACGCCTACAGAAGCTCAAGAGCTAATTGAAATGGTTGCAAATAACCAATTCATGTACACTTCTGAAAGGAATCCTGTGAACAATGGGACAAATCAGAAGAAAGGAGTTCTTGAGATTGATACTCTGAATGCCATTCTGGCTCAGAACAAAATATTGACTCAGCAAGTCAATTTGATTTCTCAAAGTCTGTCTGGAATGCAAAATGCACCAAGCAGTACTAAGGATGCTTCATCTGAAGAAGAAGCTTATGATCCTGAGAACCCTTCAATGGAAGAGGTGAATTACATAGGAGAACCCTATGGAAACACCTATAATTCTTCATGGAGAAATCATCCAAATTTCTCATGGAAGGATCAACAGAGACCTCAACAAGGTTTCAACAACAATAATGGTGGAAGAAACAGGTTTAGCAATAGCAAGCCTTTTCCATCATCTTCTCAGTAACAGACAGAGAATTCTAAGCAGAACCACTCTGACTTAGCAACCATGGTCTCTAATCTAATCAAAACCACTCAAAGTTTCATGAATGAAACAAGGTCCTCTATTAGAAACTTGGAGGCACAAGTGGGACAGCTGAGCAAGAAAATTACTGAACTCCCTCCTAGTACTCTTCCAAGTAATACAGAAGAAAATCCAAAAGGAGAGTGCAAGGCCATCAACATGGCCGAATTTGGAGAGGAGGAAGAGGCAGTGAACGCCACTGAGGAAGACCTCAATGGGCGTGCACTGACCTCTAATGAGTTCCCTAATGAGAAACCATGGGAATCTGAGGATCAAAATGAGACCATAGAGATTCCACTGGACTTACTTCTGCCATTCATGAGCTCTGATGAGTATTCTTCCTCTGAAGAGGATGAGTATGTCACTGAAGAGCAAGTGGCTAAATACCTTGGAGCAATCATGAAGCTAAATGACAAGTTGTTTGGTAATGAGACTTGGGAGGATGAACCCCCTTTGCTCACCAAAGAACTGGATGACTTGTCTAGGGAGAAATTACCTCAAAAGAGACAAGATCCTGGGAAGTTTTCAATACCTTGCACCATAGGCACCATGACCTTCAAGAAGGCTCTGTGTGACCTAGGGTCAAGTGTAAACCTCATGCCTCTCTCTGTAATGGAGAAGCTAGGGATCTTTGATGTACAAGCTGCAAGAATCTCACTAGAGATGGCAGACAATTCAAGAAAACAAGCTTATGGACTTGTAGAGGATGTTTTGGTAAAGATTGAAGACCATTACATCCCTGCTGATTTCATAGTCCTAGAGACTGGGAAGTGCATGGATGAATCCGTCATCCTTGGCAGACCCTTCCTAGCCACAGCAAAGGCTGTGATTGATGTTGACAGAGGAGAATTGATCATTCAAGTGAATGAAGGATCCTTTGTGCTTAAGGCTCAAGGATATCCCTCTGTCACCATGGAGAGGAAGCATGAAGAGCTTCTCTCAAAGCAGAGTCAAACAGAGCCCCCACAGTCAAACTCTAAGTTTGGTGTTGGGAGGCCACAACCAAACTCTAAGTTTGGTGTTGAACCCCCACATTCAAACTCTAAGTTTGGTGTTGGGAGGTTCCAACATTGCTCTGAGAATCTGTGAGGCTCTATGCGAGCCCTATGTCAAGCTACTGACATTAAAGAAGCGCTTGTTGGGAGGCAACCCAATGTTATATTTTACCTATTTTCCTTTGTTATTTTATGTTTTCTGTAGGTTGATGATCATGAGAAGTCACAAAATCAATTGAAAAAGCAAAAACAGAATGAAAAACAGGAAGAAAAATAGCACACCCTGGAGGAAGAACCTACTGGCGTTTAAATGCCAGTAAGGCTAGCAGATGGGCGTTTAACGCCCAGTCTGGCACCATTCTGGGCGTTTAACGCCAGAAAGGGGCACCAGACTGGCGTTAAACGCCAGATATGGGCAAGCACTTGGCGTTAAACGCCAGAAATGGGCACCAGCCCGGCGTTTAACGCCAGAATTGGCTCAAAACGCATTTTTGCATGCCATTTGGTGCAGGGATGACTTTTCCTTGACACCTCAGGATCTGTGGACCCCACAGGATCCCCACCAACCCCACCACCCTCTTTCTTCTTCACCCATTCACCAATCACCTCAATACCTTTTCCCCAAAAACCCTTCACCTATCAAATCCCATCTTTCTCTTCACCACTCACATCCATCCTTCATAAAACCCCACCTACCTCACCATTCAAAATTCAAACCACTTTCCCTCCCAAACCCACCCATAATGGCCAAACCCTACCCCTCCCCTCACCCCTATATAAACCCATCTCCACTCCTTCATTTTCACACACCCTAAACACTACTTCTTCCCCCTTTGGCCGAACCACATAGCCTCCTCTATCTCCTCTATTTTCTTCTTCTTCTACTCTATTCTTTCTTCTTTTGCTCAAGGACGAGCAAACCTTTTAAGTTTGGTGTGGTAAAAGCGTTGCTTTTTGTTTTTCCATAACCATTTATGGCATCCAAGGCCGGAGAAACCTCTAGAAAGAGGAAAGGGAAGGCAAAAGCTTCCACCTCCGAGTCATGGGAGATGGAGAGATTCATCTCAAGGGTGCATCAAGACCACTTCTATGAAGTAGTGGCCTTGAAGAAGGTGATCCCCGAGGTCCCTTTCAAACTCAAAAAGAGTGAATATCCGGAGATCCGACATGAGATTCGAAGAAGAGGTTGGGAAGTTCTCACCAACCCCATTCAACAAGTCGGAATCTTAATGGTTCAAGAGTTCTATGCCAATGCATGGATCACCAAGAGCCATGATCAAAGTGTGAACCCGAACCCAAAGAATTGGCTTACAATGGTTCGGGGGAAATACTTAGATTTTAGTCTGGAAAATGTGAGGTTGGCATTCAACTTGCCCATGATGCAAGGAGATGAACATCCTTACACAAGAAGGGTCAACTTTGATCAAAGGTTGGACCAAGTCCTCACTGACATTTGTGAACAGGGCGCCCAATGGAAGAGAGATTCAAGAGGGAAGCCGGTTCAATTAAGAAGGCATGACCTCAAGCCCGTGGCTAGAGGATGGTTGGAGTTTATCCAACGCTCAATCATCCCCACTAGCAACCGGTCGGAAGTTACTCTAGACCGGGCCATCATGATTCATAGCATCATGATTGGAGAGGAAGTGGAAGTTCATGAGGTTATAGCCCAAGAACTCTATAAGGTGGCGGACAAGTCCTCTACCTTAGCAAGGTTAGCCTTTCCTCATCTCATTTGTCACCTCTGTTATTCAGTAGGAGTTGACATAGAAGGAGACATCCTCATTGATGAGGACAAGCCCATCACTAAGAAAAGGATGGAGCAAACAAGAGACCCCTCTCATCATGAAATCCCTGAGATACCTCAAGGGATGCACTTTCCTCCACAAAACTATTGGGAGCAACTAAACACCTCCCTGGGAGAACTGAGTTCTAACATGGGACAACTAAGGGTGGAGCACCAAGAACATTCCATCCTCCTCCATGAAATTAGAGAAGATCAAAGAATCATGAGAGAGGAGCAGCAAAGGCAAGGAAGAGACATTGAGGAGCTCAAGCACTCCATAAGATCTTCAAGAGGAAGAACAAGCCGCCATCACTGAGGTGGACCCGTTCTTTAATCTCCTTGTTCTTTATTTTCTTGTTTTTTTCGAATTTTCATGCTTATGTTTATCCATGTTTGTGTCTTATGATCATTCGTGTCTTAGTGTCTATGCCTTAAAGTTATGAATGTCCTATGAATCCATCACCTTTCTTAAATAAACAATGTTCTTAATTGAAAAAGAGAAGAATTGCATGAATTTTGAATTTTATAACAGATTAATTATTTTGATGTGGTGGCAACGCTTTTGTTTTCTGAATGTATGCTTGAACAGTGCATATGTCTTTTGAATTTGTGGTTCATGAATGTTGGCTCTTGAAAGAATGATGAAAAAGGAGACATGTTACTGAGGATCTGAAAAATCATAAAAATGATTCTTGAAGCAAGAAAAAGCAGTGAATTCAAAAAAAAAAGAAACAAAGTTGTGATCCAAGGCAAAAAGAGTGTGCTTAAAAACCCTGGACACCTCTAATTGGGGACTCTAGCAAAGCTGAGTCACAATCTGAAAAGGTTCACCCAATTATGTGTCTGTGGCATGTATGTATCCGGTGGTAATACTAGAAGACAGAGTGCTTTGGGTCACGGCCAAGACTCATAAAGTAGCTGTGTTCAAGAATCATCATACTTAACTAGGAGAATCAATAACACTATCTGGATTCTGAGTTCCTAAAGAAGCCAATCATTCTGAATTTCAAAGGATAGAGTGAGATGCCAAAACTGTTCAGAGGCAAAAAGCTAAAAGCCCCGCTCATCTAATTAATACTGATCTTCATAGATGTTTTTGGAATTCATTGCATATTCTCTTCTTTTTATCTTATTTGATTTTCAGTTGCTTGGGGACAAGCAACAATTTAAGTTTGGTGTTGTGATGAGCGGATAATTTGTACGCTTTTTGGCATTGTTTTTAGTATGTTTCTAGTATGATTTAATTAGTTTTTAGTATATTTTTATTAGTTTTTAGTTAAAATTCACTTTTCTGGACTTTACTATGAGTTTGTGTGTTTTTCTGTGATTTCAGGTATTTTCTGGCTGAAATTGAGGGACCTGAGCAAAAATCTGATTCAGAGACTGAAAAGGACTGCAGATGCTGTTGGATTCTGACCTCCCTGCACTCGAAGTAGATTTTTTGGAGCTAAAGAAACCCAATTGGCGCGCTCTCAACGGCGTTGGAAAGTAGACATCCTGGGCTTTCCAGCAATATATGATAGTCCATACTTTGCCCAAGATTTGATGGCCCAAACCGGCGTTCAAAGTCACCTTCAGAATTCCCAGCGTTAAACGCCGGAACTGGCACCAAAGTGGGAGTTAAACGCCCAAACTGGCACAAAAGCTGGCGTTTAACTCCAAGAAGAGTCTCTACACGAAAATGCTTCAATGCTCAGCCCAAGCACACACCAAGTGGGCCCGGAAGTGGATTTTTATGTCATTTACTCATCTTTGTAATTCTTAAGCTACTAGTTCCCTATAAGTAGGACCTTTTACTATTGTATTTTCATCTTGGTTTTTCTGGTTCCCTCTCTGGGACCGAAGCCAATGATCACTTTTGTTCTTATGTATTTTCAACGGTGGAGTTTCTACACACCATAGATTAAGGTGTGGAGCTCTGCTGTACCTCGAGTATTAATGCAATTACTATTGTTCTTCTATTCAATTCCGCTTGTTCTTGTTCCAAGATATCACTTGTTCTCCAACTTGATGAATGTGATGATCCATGACGCTCATCATCATTCTCACCTATGAACGTGTGACTGACAACCACCTCCGTTCTACCTTAGATTGGGTGAATATCTCTTGGAATCCTGATACACGATGCATGGTTGATCGCCTGACAACCGAGCGCTCGCCTGACAACTGAGCCAGCCATTCCGTGAGATCAGAGTCTTCGTGGTATAGGCCAGAACTGATGGCGGCATTCAAGAGAATCCGGAAGGTCTAACCTTGTCTGTGGTATTCTGAGTAGGATTCAATGATTGAATGACTGTGACGTGCTTCAAACTCGCGATTGTGGGGCGTTAGTGACAGATGCAAAAGAATCACTGGATTCTATTCCAGCATGATCGAGAACCGACAGCTGGATAGCCGTGCCGTGACAGGGTGCGTTGAACATTTCCACTGAGAGGATGGGAGGTAGCCACTGACAACGGTGAAACCCTTGCATAAGCTTGCCATGGAAAGGAGTAAGAAGGATTGGATGAAGACAGTAGGAAAGCAGAGAGACGGAAGGGACAAAGCATCTCCATTCGCTTATCTGAAGTTCTTACCAATGAATTGCATAAGTATCTCTATCTTTATCTTTTATTCATATTTCATCTATAACCATCTGAATCTGCCTGACTAAGATTTACAAGGTGACCATAGCTTGCTTCATACCAACAATCTCCGTGGGATCGACCCTTAATCCCGTAAGGTTTATTACTTGGACGACCCAGTGCACTTGCTGGTTAGTTGTGCGGAGTTGTGATAAAAAGTTGAGATTGCAATGAGCGTACCATGTTGATAGCGCCATTGATGATCACAATTTCGTGCACCAGGCACACGTTCGCGTGCTAGGGCTTGTGCTACTAGCATGATTCCAGCCCCGCTCCATCACAACTTACTGGTATACACCCATTTACGTCGATTTTACAGAGCCACGCGTTCGCGTGAGTGACGCGGACGTGTGGGGAGGCTATTTCGCAAATGACGCAAATGCGCTAGTGACGCGGTCGCGTGGGCAAGTTTGTGCCAGAGGCACGCCTCCAGCCACACTTTCGCGCGACTCTCTGTTCAATTTTCTTTTCTTCCCAGTGCAATTGTGACGCAGATGCGTCAGCGACACTTACGCGTCACGTGCGTATTTTTTTATGCAATATGCGAAATGCAGAATGCAGAATGCAGATGCTAATGCAAACATTATAAATGACAATAATAAAATTAAAATAAAATAAACTAGGAATAAAAGGAATGATTATACCATGGTGGGTTGTCTCCCACCTAGCACCTTTAGTTAAAGTCCTTAAGTTGGACATTTGGCGAGCTCCTTGTTATGGTGGCTTATGCTTGAACTCATCTTGAAATTTCCACCAATGCTTGGACTTCCATAAAGCTCTATCTATTCCAAGTAAATTCCTCAAGCTTTGATGGAGTTCTTCACAAGCTTTGAGCTCCCAAAGTTGATCCTCATATATTCCTGGATCCCAAATTTTGTTTCTAGACCCATTTAATTGAGCTCTACACCAACCTTTGTATTTCAACTTGGAACATACAACCATATTGAACCCTGCATGACAACTTCTACCACTGACCATCTCTCTCTTACGCTTAATTCCACAAAGAGCTCTAAGCTGACCATCTGTCTCAAGTAGCCCATATTTAAGTGAGAAAGTAAAGGTTAAGGATAGGTATTTTACCTACTTGTATGTTGTGTTGGACAGTAATGGCCTTGGGAGAGGTATTTCTAATGAACTTGCAAGCTCTACTCCTTTGTGTTCTTCTTTGACAACTACCATCTCTTTGCAAGCTTCTTCAATATCAGCCTCTTCCTCTTGGTAGCTTTCTTCCAATTCAATCTCTTCTTCATTGCTCACCAAGGGCATGGGAGGTTGTGCCTCTTCTTCTTGAATCTCTATCTCCTGATCAACCTCTTCCAAGTCTTCAACTATGATATGCCTTGGAGGTTGCACACCTTCCTCAACATCCACATCAAATACCTTGGAAGGAGGCTCTATGACTGGACTTTCCCATAGAGGTTCAGCATCTCCTAAGTCTTTAACCACTTTCTTTTCTTCAGCTATTACGGTTTCCTCCACTTGTTCCAATACAAAGGTATGTTCCTCATTGTCCATTGGAGTTTCTAGTGTCTCCTTCATGCTACGCTCTTTTATTGATTCTCCACATGTAGCCATAGAAGCACTTTGAGTGTCCGAGCGTTGGAAAGCTAATCGACTTATCGCTTGATTTAGTTGATATAG
Source organism: Arachis stenosperma (assembly GCF_014773155.1). Lineage (NCBI taxonomy): Eukaryota > Viridiplantae > Streptophyta > Magnoliopsida > Fabales > Fabaceae > Arachis > Arachis stenosperma. The sequence goes on along the minus strand of NC_080378.1, from coordinate 60,829,381 downwards.
AGTTGCATGAAATTGATCCATTGATTCCTTGAGATGATCTTTTGATTCTTGTTCCACTTGGATTGCATGATTAGGATCATATGGCTCTTGGATAGATGGATATGGACATGGTGTATATGGAGGTGGTGTTCCTGGGAGTAATTGGGTTGAAATTGGGGTGGTTCTAGATATGGTTCATATGGCTCATAAGGTGGTTGGTATGGTGGATACGGGTTAGGATCATATGAGGGTGTTTGGTGGAAAGGGGCTTGTGAGTATGGTGGTCCAAAGCTATGTTGATGAGGGGGGTCATAGGCATATGGTGGTGGTTGTTGATAATCAAAAGAGTACTCACCATAGCTATTGCCTTGATATGCATCACAGAATGGTTGTTGATAGTCCATTGGAGGTGGTTGTTGCCATGAGGTTTGATCAAATCCTTGTGGCTCCTCCCATCTTTGATTGTCCCAACCTTGATGCATGTTCTCATTGTAATCTCCTCTTCCTGCAACATAATTGTAACCAGACTCATAGCCAAAGGGGTGAGAGTTCATAGTAGTAGGAGAAAATAAAAACAAAAACTAACAAAAAGAAAATATTTTGAAAAAGATATGATTTTTGAAATAAGATAAGATAAGATTTTGAAAAAAATATGATTTTTGAAAAAAAAAAGATTTGATTTTTGAAATTTAAAACTAAGATAAGATAAGATTAAAAAAATTATTTTTTTTAAAAAATATTTGCAATAACCAATAATAAGGCACACGTTTGTAATTCCCCGGCAACGGCGCCATTTTGACGATCGGATTTTCTATTGGTAAAGAAATTCACAAATATAATCGCGTTGTAAGTATAGTTTCTAAACCAATAAAAAATCCTTTCGTACAAAAGTTTTGGTTGTCACAAGTAACAAACCCCTTTGAAATTGATAACCAAAGTATTTAAACCTCGGGTCGTCTTCTCAAAGAATTGCAGGGAGGTGTTCTTATTATTGGTTATGCAAAGGTATATTTTGGGGTTTTTTTGAAATAAGGAGCAAGTAGTTTGAATGACAAGAAAAATAAATTAATAATAATAAAATCTCTTGGCAATGTATGAGAACTGGAAATCCTATCCTAGTTATCTTATTAAGGGTGATGAGAATTATTTATTGCTCCCACTTAGTCAACCTCTAACTATGAAAGTAAGTCAAGTGGATAAATCAATATGAATCTCAAGTCCTAGTCAACTCCTATGGAGAGACTAGCTTTAGAGGTATCCAAATTAATTAGCAACTCCCAATTTCAATCACTGCTTTATTTCGACAACTCAAGCATTACCAATTACTCAACCAAAGCCAAGAATATATAAAGCTAAATAAAAATCATATAACTGAAATACCTCAAATTGCATTAATAAAAGAAAATCAATCCAAACATAAAGAGTTCATAAACTAAATTGAGAAAATAAGTAAAAGGAACATTGAAACTGAAAATTGAGAAGAAGAAATCCTAAATCCTTTAAGAGGAATCCTAATCCTAAATCCTAAGAGAGAGGAGAGAACCTCTCTCTCTAAAAACTACATCTAAATTATGAAAAGTGAATTATGAATGAATAATAAGTTCTCTCATGAATGGATGGATTCCCCCACTTTAAAGCCTCTAATTTGTATTTTTTGGGCCGAAAACTGGGTCAAAAACAGCCCAAAAATCGCTGATTGCGAAATCTAGTTCGTACAGGTCGCTGCAAAGTCATGCAGAAGCGTCGTCCACGCGTTCACGCGGATTGGGTTTTTTCCAGGTCACGCGTCCGCGTGATCCATGCGTTCGTGTCATCTGGATTCGGGGCAGCTATGGCAAATTATATATTGTTGCAAAGCCCCAGAAGTTAGCTTTTCAACGCAAGTAGAACCGCATCATTTGGACCTTTGTAGCTTAAGTTATGGTCAATTTAGTACCAAGAGGTCAGACTAGACAGCTTTAGCAGTTCCTTCAGTTTCTTGTATTCCTTCCACTTTTGCATGCTTCTTTTTCATCCTCTAACGCACATATCACGGCATCGAATGGTAATAAGAGATTATTAAAATACACAAATTAAAGACTCTAGGAAGCAAGTTTTCAATCATAGAACAAATTCTAGGAAGGAATTGTAAAACATGCAATTAGTATGAATAAGTGTGCAAAGACTTGATAAAAACCACCCAATTGAGCACAAGATAGACCATAAAATAGTGGTTTATCAAAAACTCTAACAAATCTTTTCTAATTAGTAAATTGATTTGAAATCAAAAGATATACTTCCGTTGATCCAATATGCACGTGTGGTCCCCATTCTTGTTCACGCTATCGGCGTTAAACACCGATGATTGGACATTTAGCGCTAGCCATCCAATAAGCCTTGCTCGCAAAATAAGAGTCTCGGTGCTAAATACTGGTGGTTGGACATTTAGCACCCGCCGTCTAGAATGCTTGGCACAGACTACGAAGTCCTTGGTGCTAAACACCGAGTTGTGACGTTTAGCGCCACCTATGCAATGGAGAATTGGCCTTATTGAGCTCTTGCAGTCGTGTGTACGTGAAGCACATGCGTATATATTACCTCCCTTGCTGCTGCAGTGATGTGTACGCATGCATTATGGGTACGCATGAGACTCCTTTGCTTCATAAATTTTTCATCAAGTCTTCATCCGAATGCTACCTGAAATCAACAAATAGCCGCAAAACTCAAAGTAGCATCCAATGGGGTATAATCCACTCAAATCCTCTAATAAATCAACATAATGCCATATAAATCATATAGAAAAGATACTAATGATACTAATGCATCACTTTTGGGGATATAATTATAATACCAACTCCAACACCATCTTTATGCTTCGAACAATCAAAGTACAATGTCCAAATTTCAGAATTCACCTCGATAATATTTGCCCCTTGGTAATTGGGATTATTCGATCGATCGACTTGAAAATCTGCAATGACCTTATCGTTAACAGCCTTAACTGGCACATACTGCAAATCAAACTATGTTAAAGCAAGCATCCACTTGCCTAATCGACCTCTTAACATGGGATATAATAACATATACTTTATCAAATCCGTCTGAGCAATTATCTTCCTAGTTTTTGCAACCATATAACATTTCAACTTTGTGCAAGCATAATAAGAGAAAGACATAACTTTTCAATTGGAGAATATCTTGTGTCGATATTAAACAAAACTCGACTAAAATAATAAAATGCCCTTTCATGTCCTTCCTCGTCGTCTTATGCCAACATGCACCCAATAGTATTTGTCGATGCTACAACGTATAATTTTAATGGCTCATGAGGACTCCCATTATTGTTGCTTTCGACAAGTAGTCTTTGATCGATTCAAATGCCTTTTGATGTTCCCCTATCCACACATATTGGAACTCATCTTTGAGCTTGACTAAAGATGAAAAAACACGCGTGCAACCAAAAAGATTAGAAATAAAATGTCTTAGAAAATTAATCTTTACCAAGAAAGACTGCATTCCTTCTTTGATGTTAGTGGTGGTAACTCCAAGATTTCCTGAGCTTTATTTTGATCAATGGCAATTCTTTTCTTTTGAACTACGAATCCCAAAAAATTTCCTGCAGATACTTCGAATGCACATTTGAAAGGATTATCTTTAAACCTTTCTGGTGTATTGTTTCGAATGCTTGACATAAATGATCGAGATGTTGGTCTATCGAGTTTGATTTAACCATCACACCATCGATATATACTTCCATATACTTTCCAATAGAGATTTCTTTTTTTTTTTTTTTGCTGCATTTGCAATCTATTTTTTAGTATTTGATCCCAATATATTTTGGGATGTCCTCTTGTTCTCACATGTCGCTGGCTTTGAAGGTCAATCTCATCCAGTGAAGCATCTTTATGTGATAAGAAACATTTTCTTTTTACTTTTGGCCTTATATTCTTACATCTCAGCTATCACATTATCATAAGCTTTGTGCAGAATTAGAATCAACTACTCAGATTCTGATACAAATTCACAAATATTGTGTGAGCAAAACACCAAATCATCAAATCTCCTACTTCTTAGCTCTAATAAAGGCTCATCATAACTGCTCTTGATACGAGCGTGCCTCCTCTTTGTATTTTTACTCCAATGTTCCAATATATATCTTAGTGCTAATGTATCTACTCACTCAAAGCTTAACGTACTCAAACAATCATGGCATAATATACCTCTTGACTCAAATAATAAGCATTGATATTTTACTTCACATGATATCAAGCCATATGTAACCACAAACTTATTGAATATGGAGTTTGAAATCTGTTCTAAAACATCATGCCGTAAAACCTAGAGCGAACTCCGTCAATCTTGCAGTACAAACTTTCATCTAAATTGTATTTGAACTTTCTTTAACTTTTCATGAGTATAAATATGTTAAAATTGAGCTTTTATTAATAATTGTTGCATAAGGTATAACAATATAAAAATCTACAGCATTAGATTCTCTCTCATTTTGCTCTCTACTTTCTTAGCAATTATCATATTATTTCACAAATTAAATCAATGAGCTATTGGCATAATAAACTTATTAGAAAAAACGTGTATGCTCTCACACTATATGTACTTCTCATCTCAGTCCAAAAGTGGTGATCAAGATATACTGGATTCATAAATGACGATCTTAAAAAAGTTTTAAAATAGAGCATTTAAAAAGTAAATCAAAAACCACAATATCGAAAAAGTATATTGTTTTGCACCATTATTAAAAAGCAAAAACACAAAAATTTTTAAATACTAAGAATAACAAACATGAATTAATTCTAATAAAACCATATTTATCTAAAAGCCACTTGTTATCTCCAAAACTATACTTCATAACAAAATTATTTTAATTTCTATCAAATGTATATTTTGTGAAAGAGTTCTAAACAACATAACTCATCTCTTGTTCAATTTATTCATGTCTCTTGTAGCCATTTAATTTTTCTGGAATCTTATTCATAATATGCCAAATACACCACTACACCACCTATGAATTGTTATTGACATAAAAATCTCAATAGCCCTTTGCATCGATGTACATTGATCGGTAAAAATGTCTTTTGGAGCCTTTTCTCTCATGCAACGAAGCCAACATTCTAACTATTTGAATGATTGAATATCCTTATTTTTCATCAAAGTACATCCAAGAAGTGTAGAATGACCATGGTGATTCACACTAACAAAAGAACTAAAAACCAAATTATACCTAAAGTCAACAATACAACAAAATCAGATATGCACCAAAATATATTTCAAAAAGCATAGAAATGATTTTCAACTGACAACGAAAATGTTTCACACCGGTACAACAAATTACTTATTTGTATTATAAATGGTATCAAATGAAACAACATCTCTAAAATACTCAAACATAGCCCAACTTCTTACATCAGCCCAAAAAATATTTTTAATTGAGTAATCAGCCTTAAGTTCAAGATCATAAAAGAAGTTCTAATTCTTCTCATTTATTCTCAATATGTATTTTCCAAATTCTTTGGCATCATCTTATTCAAAAACATTACAAACTTCTCTCGTAATGTAGTTTCTAACATCTTTTTTAATAAAGCTTAATTCGTGATGACTCCCTACTACTGTAACAAATGATTGATATGTCTTACTTCAGTTACTTGGCCTAATACTAACTTCATCATTAGTTTCAATTGTGTAACATATAATTATGCTTAGCTGCCTATGCTATTTAAGCATCTCTGCTTGATTTGGACAACATCGATGTGAATGATTCAAAACTACCTTGAAAAAAAACCTAAATACCAATGTCCTTCAATATATGTAGATAAATTTTTGCAGGACAATTTAATTCAGATGAAGGATTTCTCTTCTGAGTAGAAGATTTGTTGGATTTCAATTTTCCTTCTCTACTGCATGTAATCAATTGATTCTCAACTTGATTTTTCTTTTTATTTGTGTTTTGTATTTTGATATAAAAATCTGCAAGTTTAGAATAATCTTTGTAGAATTTTTTAACTTTTTCAAGTGTGTTGAAAGTCATCCCAATCTTCGGCACAAACTATTTATCAACGTCACACAAAAACTGTAAAAGCACAGAAAAGTAATAGGCACGACACCATTGTAAACTAACAACATCACCGAAGTTGTTCGTATTTGTAATTAAAGAATTTGATAAGCTCATTGCTAAATATAAATTACATAAAAATAAAAAATACAATAACTAATTCCATTTAGTACTGAATGAACCAAAGTATTCTACCTTTACCACAACAAAATAAACAATACCAACAATTATTTTACCTTACACTAAATGATGTTTTAAATAATACCAAAACTACCATTAAACGTAACAAAAATAGATTGATCGAAAATTGATTTTAAGACTCCTAGATTCTATTCAAATTCAAATCCTTAATCATGAATATTAATTTACACAAAGAAAAATAAAATTATTTAACTCGTATATAAAACAACTACACGAGCATCAACTACTCACGAACTAGATTAATTAAAGGAACAAATCAAACCTCGTCGACTTTATTCAATTTAGAACAAAAATCCATTCTCCTATATTCAACTGATCTTAACTTGCATCATATATTATTTTTGAAAATGAAAAAGTTATACGATTCTGATTTTACTGCTTGATTGGAAAAGAAAATAAAACAACTAAAAAGTTGAATAAAAAATGAATTCAAATCAAACAACATTGTTTGTAAAAAAATATTCATAGAAAAAAGGAAAAATTTATAGAGAACAAAGAGAAATCATGAAGATAATGAAACCATGACGAAAGAATAAGTTTATATTAAAAGGTTCACAACGAAAAACAAATTATAATAATTTGGTTGAACTTAATTAAGTAATTCACTTGTTTGTAGGATATTATTGATTCTAAAATCTAAAGAAGTTATGATTTAAACCTTAGTCATAAAGGGAAGAACACTTAGCTTGCCCACAAAGCTAAGTGGCTGCCTTTCCTAGTGGGTTATATATATTATATAAAATATAAATGATTAGTAACTAAATAAAATTAGTTAAAATCAGTCATTATTTGCTTTATTTAATTTTTATTAGTCCTTGCGACAATTAATAAATGCTAAGTGTAACAACCTAGTTTCTGAGTACGCGAGATCTTTTCTGAAGACACGGATTTCTCCGAAAGTTCAATAAAGGAAACACCTCTGTTGTATCATTGACGTTGGGATTTTTGCCAGTAAAGAATTCCATAAAAATAGTCGCATTGTAGATATAGTTTCTAAACTAACAGAAATCCCTTCGTGCAAACGTTTTGGTTGTCACAAGTAACAAACCCCTTTAAAATTGATAACCGAGTATTTAAACCTCGGGTCGTCTTCTCAAGGAATTGCAGGGAAGTATGTTCTTATTATTGGTTATGGAGATTGTAAATTTGGGGTTTTGAGAATAGGAAGTAAGTAATTTAAATTGCAATTAAAATAAATAAATAACTGTAAAATAAACTTTTGGCAAGGTATGAGAAATTGGAAGTCCAGACCGAATTATCCTTATCAATGATAATAACAATTGAATCTTAATTTCACTTAGTTAACCCTTGCTTAAAGCAGAGGAAGGTCAAGTGACTAATTAGAGGAGATAACAATTATCAGTTATGCTGTTGAGGTTCAATTCAATTAGAGGAGATAACAATTATCAGTTATGCTGTTGAGTTGGATAACTTCCTGAGTTACTGATTTCTTACCCAAAACCAAAAGGAAGGAAACTAAGTCTACTGGAATAACAATATCTTCAGATGGGAAGCAATAATCATGTAAATAAAAGAAAGCAATAATAACTGAAATACCTCAAATAATATTAATTCAAAGAAAATCATAACATGAAAGGTTCACAAGCTAGTTGGGCAACATAAATCGGATACAAGTAAAAGCATTAGAGTATTCCAAATGGAAGAAAAATATAAATTAAAAGGAATATTAAACCTGGGATCGAGAGTCACTCTTAAAAACTAAGAGAAGTCCTAAATCCTAGTTTCTAAAAATCCCAATTTCTAATCCTAATCCTAATCCTAAGAGAGAGAGAGGAGAGAACCTCTCTCTCTAAAACTACATCTAAAACATGAAAAGTGAATTATGAGTAAATAATTATGAATGCATGCATTCCCCCACTTTATAGCCTCTAATCTGTGTGTTCTGGGCTAAAAACTGGGTTAAAAGCAGCCCAGAAGTCACTCTCAGCGCTTTCTGGTCCGTCCTGGTTGCAGCGAAGTGACGCGGCCGCGCGGGTTGCGTTCCTGCCAGGTCACGCGTCCGCGTGACCCACGTGTTCGCGTCGCCTGGCGTCGGGGCAGCTATGGCAAATTATATATCAAATCGAAGCCCCAGACGTTAGCTTTCCAACGCAACTGGAACCGCGTCGTTTGGATCTCTGTAGCTAAAGTTATAGCCGTTTGAGTGCGAAGAGGTCAGGCTGGATAGCTTAGCAATTTCTCCAACTTCTTGCATTCCTTCCACTTTTGCATGCTTCCTTTCCATCCTCTAAGCCATTCCTGCCTTATAATATCTGAAAACACTTACACACATATCAAGGCATCTAATGGTAATAAGAGAGGATTAATAATAAGTAAATATAAGATCAAAGAAGCATGTTTTCAATCATAGCACAAAATCAGGAAGGAAAATGTAAAACATGCGAATTGTATGAATAAGTGAGTAAAGAGTTGATAAAAACCACTCAATTGAGCATAAGATAAACCATAAAATAGTGGTTTATCAACCTCCCCACACTTAAACAATAGCATGTCCTCATGCTAAGCTCAAGAGAAACTATAAAGAGATGAAGAGGAATGGTGAAATGTATGAAATGCAACCTATGAATGCAACTACAAGCTAAATGTTTCTACCTACTTGGTTAAGAGTAAATAAGTTCTCCAAGACAAAAATAATTCAAATCCCACTAATTCAAATCATATAAAATAAGGAAAAGTAAACTTGTGAGAAGATAGCTCATGAAAGCAGGGAACATAGAATCAAGCATTGAACCCTCACTGGTAGTGTATCTCACTCTAACTCTCAAGTGTCTAGGGTCAATCTCTCTATTCTTCTCTAGTCATGCTTTCTAAACTTTGTTCTTCATCTAACCAATCAACAAATATTTAATGTACCAATGCAAACATCATGAGGTCTTTTCAAGGTTGTAATGGGGCCAAGGTAAGGGTAAGGGTATATATATAAGGCTAAGTGAGCTAGTGAAGTGAATCCTTGAGTAGTCTAAGATCTCACCTAACATATACATACTCTATAAAAAATTTAAAATTATACTTAGCTTCCCATAATTTTTCCTACTTTTGTATTACATGCTCATGTATCAAATTTAATTTTGAATTTTGTCCCATGTGCATTGATCCTTTTTATTTTGCATTGGGGGTAGTATTATTTTTTTATTTTTTATTTTTTTGTATCCCCTTATTTAATATATATATTTTTTTTTCAATGCACATGGTAATTTAATTATTTTGACTTCACATGAGCATGCTTCCCAAAAATTTTATTTTGAATTATTTCATTATTTTCAACTTCCTACCCTTTGTTTTTATCATCCATGTTCCCAATAGGTTTCCCACACTTAAACAATTACACAACTTCTATCTTAAGCTAACCAAGGATTCAACTTGGGATTTTAAATTTGTTTTTCTACTTAAGGCTAGTGTTGTGATTTATAGAATAAAAGGGAATTAAAGGCTCAAGGGGGCTAACAAGAGTGATGTAAAAGGTAGGCTAATTTTGGGATAAGTGAGCTAGAATCAAACAATGGCCTCAATCATATGCAAGCATGTAAATATATTAAATATTGGACATATAGAATGGAACAAAGCAAAGATTGCAATCATCGTGAAGAAAACACACAAGAATAAAAAGTTATGGTTAAATAATGTAACCATGTAAATAAGCTCAAAATCTCACAGGTTGTATGTTCTTTAACTCAAAAACCATGTTCCAAATACAACTTTAAACAAATTTTTAACATAAAATTTTCAATTTAAATTAGTGAAATTTTTCAAAAATAGGGTCCTAAAAAGAAATTTATTACTTTAACCAAGTAGTAACTAAATGCATAAAATCAAACAAACATGCAATTAAACATGCATATGCAATAATGAACAAACAAAGAAAATAAAACAATGGTGTTGAGACAAGAGAGTACTAACCCATGGAGATCAGTATCGACCTCCCCACACTTAAAGATTGCACCGTCCTCGGTGCATGCTAAGATGTGCAAGTGGATGGGGGTTGTGGGTTCCTCAGCTGGGGCTCTTGTTGTTCCTCTCCTTGCCTGTGGTTTGGGAGTAGCTTTCTTCTTTCCTTTCTTGGTGGCCATCTTGAAAAAGGGAAGAGAAAGTAAATTAAATTCAAAGAGATAACTATAGCAAGGAAGAGAACGGAAAAGGTGGTGATGGATGCATATTAGGATGTAACTGACATTAACACATGCTCGCGAGTACATGTGAAAAGCCATCGATGGCAAATAGCTAGTGCATATAAGGACAAGTGAATGCAAGGTGTTTATTGGCATGCCGGCAAAGGGCATGAGTAGCATAGACCAAGCATTAATGGTAATGAATCACCATGTTTGTATTGACAATTATGGTCAATTAATAAAATAGTAAAGGGAGTTTATGAAAAGCAAGCATTGAATAGTATAAAGTAAAATAGAGAAGTGCATAATGCTATATGGGATTTTTCACAAACACATAGCACGCATGGTGAATACGGTATAGAAATTATTAAAGTGAACATGCAAGCAACCATTTAAAAATATAATTGCCAAACAATTTTGCAACAATCCACAATGACCCAAATAAAATTCTAACACCAATGAAAATAATGCAATGAATGAAAGTATGCAAACAAATTAAAATAAAATAAAAAGAAAAATAAGAAGAATGAGAAGGGAAAGAAGGGAAGATGAAGTAAATAAGAAAGGAAAAGAAAAATTAGGATTTGGAGGAGAGAAAGATAAGATATGTGGCAATTTTAGGGTGAGCTCTGCGGCGCATGCGATGCGGCCGCGTAGGGCACGCGTTCGCGTGGATGCGCGTTAAGTATGGGCACGTGATCGCATCAGTCACGCGATTGCGTGACCCATGTTATGCTTCTGGCGCGAGTGCAGCCTCGCGCCAGCACAACTCTCTGTTCAAATTAATTTATTTGCCAAATTTGGGGTGACGCGATCGCGTGGGGCACGCGATCGCGTGAGTGTTCTTCAGAAGATGGATGACGCGACCATCGTGGGGCACGCGGTCGCGTGATAAGGATTGTGCTTCCAGCACCAATCCAGCACCACTCTCGCACAATATTTCATTGTGCACCCTTTTACGTCGAAAACCCAGGGCACGCGGCCGCGTGGGGCACGCGGTCGCGTGGGAGGCCATACTTCCCATTCGACGCGGACGCGGTCGCGTGGGTCGATATGTGCCATTAGCACGCCTCCAGCCACGCTCCAGCATGACTCTCTGTTCACTTTTAATTTTCCTTTCTCTCCAAGCGACACGGACGCGTCGCTGATGCGATCGCGTCGCGTAGCAAAAAATTTTTTTTTTAATGCATGAACAATGCAGAATGCAGTGATTAATATGAGTGCTATGTATGATTCTAGGTTTACTAAAGTAAAATGAAAAGGAAATAAAAATAAAAACAAATAATGATGAAATAAACTAAAAAAAAAAGAAACGACCATACCATGGTGGGTTGTCTCCCACCTAGCACTTTTAGTTAGAGTCCTTAACTTGGACATTGGAGGAGCTTCTGGTTAGGGTGGCTTATGTTTAAATTCGTCCAAAAATCTCCACCAGTGCTTGGAATGCCAATAGCCTCCGGGGTCCCAAACTAGGCATGTGAAGCTTCTGAACAGCTTTAAACCGATTTTTAGGTTTCCGGGGTGATAAATGCCAGGATAGAGTCCATGATTCCAAGCCCTGCTTTTAAACCCGCCTCCGTCTTGATCTACATGTTTCCATTCGGACGGTTTAAAAAGTAGAATCTCATCATGGTGACCAAACGTTCTCCGTGATCCATGCAATTGAGCATGATACCAATCCGTGTACTTCGAAGTGAAGTGTGGAACCTTGTTGAACCTTGTACACCAGCTCTGAGTACGAGCCATTTCCCTCTTACTCTTAAAGCCGCAGAGAGCTCTAAGTTGGCCATCTGTTTCAAGTAAACCATATTCAAGTGAATAAGTAAAGTTATAAGTTAAGGATTGTACCCACTTGAAGCTTGTATTAGGTGGTAGTGGCCTTGGGATAGGTGTTTTGGGTGGTTCTGTAAGTTCTACTCCCTTATGCTTTTCTGTGAATTCCTCTACTTCTTTGCAAAGATCTTCAATTGTATCTGTGTCCGAGTCAAATTCTTCTGTGTCTTCCTCATCACTCGAGTCATAGATTGGAGGTTGAGAGAAATCTACCTCCGCATCATCTTTATATTCACTTGGGGAGGATTCTTCGATCTCAGAGAATTCACTTGCGGATATAAGTTCATCACTAAGAGAGCTAGACTTGTGACTATCATCATCAAGGAAAATTGCTTCTTGGATTATTCCGTCTGATTCTTCATAAACGACTTACCTTGGGGAAATATCCTCCTCAGCATCAACTGTGGCATCTTTGACGGAGTTTTCCTCAATTCTGGATTTCCATGGAGGTTCAGCATCTCCTAGATCTTCAACCAACTCTTCTTCTTGAACAATGACAGCTTCTTCTACTTGTTCTAGCACAAATTCATTCTCTGTCTTGTCTTCTGGAGTTTCTGGTATTTCCTTCATGCTCTGCACTTCATTAGACTGTCCACATAGGATTGTGGGTGATCCTTGTGTAGTTGAGCACCTAAAAATCCATTGAATTACTGCTTGCTCCAGTTGTTGAATGGTTGTTTGAAGATTATCTACTGTGTCCTTTAGGCGAACTTCTGCTTCTCGGGTTGCTGGACTTGGACATGATACAAAATAGGATGGTAGTGATTGGGAGTGATTGGGTTGGTATTGGGGTAAGGAAGGATCATATGGTGGCGAATGGTGAAAAGAAGCTTGTGAGTGTGGTGGTTCGAGGTTATGTTGAGAGGGTGGCCTATATGCACGGGGTGGGGCTTGTTGGTAGTTACAAGGTTGTCCACCGTATCTTTCAGCTGGGTATGCATTGTAGACTGGTCTTTGTCCATGATATCTAGGATGGTGTTGTTGCCTAAAGGGTTGATTAGATCCTCTTGGCTCCATCCATCCTTGATTGGTCTGACCTTGATGCATATTCCTGCTATAACTTCTATTTCCTTCAACAAAATTAGAACCAAACTCAAAGCGAGAGGGGTGAGAGTTCATGGTAGCAAATAAAATTAAAAAGGAAAATTAAAAATAAATAAACAAACAAAAGAAAAATATTTACAATAACCAATAATAAGGCACACGTTAGCAGTTCCCCGGCAACGGCACCATTTTGACGTTGGGATTTTTGCCAGTAAAGAATTTCATAAAAACAGTCGCGTTGTAGATATAGTTTCTAAACTAACAGAAATCCCTTCGTGCAAACGTTTTGGTTGTCACAAGTAACAAACCCCTTTAAAATTGATAACCGAGTATTTAAACCTCGGGTCGTCTTCTCAAGGAATTGTAGGGAAGTATGTTCTTATTATTGGTTATGGAGATTGTAAATTTGGGGTTTTAAGAATAGGAAGTAAGTAATTTAAATTGCAATTAAAATAAATAAAAAACTGTAAAATAAACTTTTGGCAAGGTATGAGAAATTAGAAGTCCAGACCGAATTATCCTTATCAATAATAATAACAATTGAATCTTAATTTCACTTAGTTAACCCTTGCTTAAAGCAGAGGAAGGTCAAGTGACTAATTAGTTTGATCTGCAAATCCGCGTTAATTCCTAAGAAAAGATTGGAAGTATTGAGGTTCAATTCAATTAGAGGAGATAACAATTATCAGTTATGCTGTTGAGTTGGATAACTTCCTGAGTTACTGATTTCTTACCCAAAACCAAAAGGAAGGAAACTAAGTCAAGTGGAATAACAATATCTTCAGATGGGAAGCAATAATCATGTAAATAAAAGAAAGCAATAATAACTGAAATACCTCAAATAATATTAATTCAAAGAAAATCATAACATGAAAGGTTCACAAGCCAGTTGGGCAACATAAATCAGATACAAGTAAAAGCATTAGAATATTCCAAATGGAAGAAAAATATAAAGTAAAAGGAATATTAAACCTCGGATCGAGAGTCACTCTTAAAAACTAAGAGAAGTCCTAAATCCTAGTTTCTAAAAATCCCAATTTCTAATCCTATTCCTAATCCTAAGAGAGAGAGAGGAGAGAACCTCTCTCTCTAAAACTATATCTAAAACATGAAAAGTGAATTATGAGTGAATAATTATGAATGCATGCATTTCCCCACTTTATAGCCTCTAATCTGTGTGTTATGGGCTGAAAACTGGGTTGAAAACAGCCCAGAAGTCACTCCCAGCGCTTTTTGGTCCGTCCTGGTTGCGGCGAAGTGACGCGGCCGCGTCGTCCACGCGGTCGTGCGGGTTGCGTTCCTGCCAGGTCACGCGTCCGCGTGACCCATGCGTTCGCGTCGCTTGGCGTCGGGGCAGCTATGGCAAATTATATATCAAATCGAAGCTCCGAACGTTAGCTTTCCAACGCAACTGGAACCGCGTCGTTTGGATCTTTGTAGCTAAAGTTATAGCCATTTGAGTGCGAAGAGGTCAGGCTGGATAGCTTAGCAATTTCTCCAACTTCTTGCATTCCTTCCACTTTTGCATGCTTCCTTTCCATCCTCTAAGCCATTCCTGCCTTATAATATCTGAAAACACTTAACACACATATCAAGGCATCTAATGGTAATAAGAGAGGATTAATAATAAGTAAATATAAGATCAAAGAAGCATGTTTTCAATCATAGCACAAAATCAGGAAGGAAAATGTAAAACATGCGAATTGTATGAATAAGTGAGTAAAGAGTTGATAAAAACCACTCAATTGAGCATAAGATAAACCATAAAATAGTGGTTTATCAATCATCAAGCATCTCAATTCTCATTGTCATTATGTCATCTTTAAGCTAGAACCTTTTCTAAGGCAAGCTCGATAACGCAGACACAAAGAACCTAGTTTTTGAACCGTATCGGTTAGGAGTTTCGATTTTGATTTTTCGTAAATAGTCTTAGTTTAGTGAACCAGACTCGATTCATGAGAGAAGAGAGATAATAGTATAATATTATCATTATATTAGTATTATAAGCTGCTTGAATGATATTATAAGGTTTCCTGGTCAGTTTTAGTTAAAAACAGGAAAATCGATTTAACCGGGTTCACAGTTTACTGGTGCAGCTTAGTACCAGCACTCTCTGATGACTTTAGCAATGCTAATGCCTCATCATATATCTTCTATTCTCATATTAAAAATGTTACTAGTTTCATTTATGCTAGTAGCCCAGAAAAGAATTTTTAGAGATGTTTTTACAAGTGTTCTTATACATCTAGTTTTAGTAGTTATACACCTGAGATATTTTAATATTATTTTAATCCACCTCCAAGCCAATCAGTCAAAATACACCTTACACCCCCCAAGACCTTCAAGGCTGTCTCATTTCTTCACTTTGGCCGAAAATTACAAGAGAGAAAAGAGATAAACTTTCACGATACTTAAATCTTCAAAGCTTGATTTCTTCTTAACTAAAACTCAAATCAAAACTCTGATTTCACCAAAATTATCCTCTCTTCTTCCTCTACATAACCATGTAACTTATCAAGGCAGGAAATAAGGTTAGGTGGCTGTCACTTTCCCCTTTGAATTCGGTTTTCAAGGAAGCATGCTTAAAACATGTGTTTTCTTGACGTTCTTCCTTAGGAATCATGCTTAACTTGACTTGAGGGCCAAGAAATGTTAATTTTCAGCATATTTAAGGTAAGAAATCCCTTCCTAACATGTTGACTAAGATTCGGTTAGTTGAGGGTTTTTGGATTTAAAGTTGTTCTTGATGTGATTTAGGTGGAAAAAGTGCTTACGGACCACCTGAAAGTATAACCGAATTTGGAGCAGCAAAACCATGTAGAGTTTGACGAAATTAATCTTGATTGATTGTGTTTGGGTTGTGTGATTATTTTATGGTTTGGCTGTGCTTGAAATTGATGATTTATATGAGTGATTCTTGTTGAAAATTTGGTGAAAATTTGATGAAATTTTGATGAAATTTGATGAAATTTGATGAAATTCAAGCATTAAGTTTGTGTTCTTGGAGTAGCTGGAAAACGAAACCCTAACCCTTAAATTGGGGTTCAATTTTTGTTGAAATCAAGTAGAAAAGATGGGGTTTTGGTGGCTGTAAATTTATTTTGAATTATGGTAAAAAACGATTGCTAAAAAGATTGAAAAACGGGTAAAAACAGAGAAAGAATCTGAAGAATTTAAGAAGAACACGAAGAACACTTTGAGTGTGGTGAAGAACTTTAAAGAACACCTTTTTGATCCATAAAAGGGCAAAGAAGTAAATATTTTGGTGTTTGGGAGTTATTTTGTAATTTCCAAAAGTTAGGGTGGTTAAAGTAGCAATATTAAAAGTTACGGGTGGTAAAAAGTGAATTTCAAAGTTAAAAGTAAAAGTAAAGTTAATTTTAGAAAATTTAATAATAAAATATTAAATAATAATAAAATATTAAATAATAATATTTTATTAAAAAGAATATTTTAATAAAAATAATAAAATAATACGAAAAAGGCAATTTTCGTAAAAGTTTTAGAAAGACAACTTAAAGCTCAGAATCTTATAATTAACTCCATAAAACACTTAGAGAGTGGTAATAACATATTAGTGAGGCAAAGATAAAGAAAATATAAAATGTTAAAGAAGAAATGAAAATCGAAGAAAAAGTTTGTAAAGTTTAAATGACAGAATCAAACAGAGATTAGCGAACGAACTAGGAGCAACATAGTTAGTTCTTGAGTTGCGCCTAGGGTTAGGTATAATATGAAAAGTTAAACTGTTTCAGTATAGACTTAATGAACCTATACTTGGGACAGGCTAACTATTCATTCCAAAATTTACATAAGCTTTAAATAAATACGTTAAACAGAGAAATTAGAGCAGAGTAGAGAGACACAGAGAACAGAGTAATCAGAGCAGAGTAAAGAGACAAAGAGAAAAGAGTAATATAACAAAGAGAATAGAGAAAAGAGTATAAAAATAAAGAGTTAAGCCTTATGGCGTGATATTCTATTGTATGTTCATCTGCTGCTTTTTCGTTGGCCCTAGAGGTCCTGTAGGCCCAAGTTCACCTACAGTAAGTTGTTATTCCTATAGGCCAAAGTTAACCTACAGTGAATATCAATTGTGTAGCTCAGGGTGTTGCTTCTGTAGGCCGAAGTTCACCTATAGAGAGTTGCCATTTCTGTAAGCCGAAGTCCACTTACAAAGGTGCTATTTCTGTAAGCCAAAGTTCACTTACAAGAGTGCTATTTCTGTAGGCCGAAGTTCACCTACAGAAAGTTGTTGTGTTGTGTTTAGATTATTCCTGTAAGCCGAAGTTCACTTACAGGGGCACCATTTCTGTAGGCCAAAGTTCAGCTGCGGAGATAAAGCCATATCTGGGACTTGTTCTTAGGTAATATCGGGCTGTATGGTGTAAACCGACACGTGAGCTCATGACCTGCATAGGACAGACATGCATCATACTTGGTTGTGCATTTCCTCTGTTATGATTTTGTATGAATGAATGCTTTCCCTGTTTGTATTTTATTCTCTGTGTCTGTGTTTTATTTCCTTGTATTCTTCTGTTTGTGTTCTATTTTCTGTTTTCTCTATTTCCTCAGTTTATCTATACCTTCTGTTAACTGTTTCTTCATATTCTACTGAGCAACACAAATTTAATGAACTTAATTAATAACCACGGCCCTACTAAGAACTCCCCAGTTCTTACCCCTTCTCTCTCCCTTCCCCCTTTAGATGGAAGCAAGACTACCATTCCATAGTTCGCTGATGATCATTCGTAAAGAGGATTCCACTCTAGGTAGTCTTCTGAGTCTAGAGCGAGATTCATTTTCTATTTATATGTTTATACCGTGAGACCAGCCGATATCTACACCCCGTTTATCTATGAACTTTAGCGTAAGTTCTTCGTATGATGTTGCTGTTTTGTGACCACTCAATGAAGTACTAGAGAGATGCTCTTTGATGACATATGATCGTGCAGAGGAGTAGTAGACAATCTTCCGCCTTTTGATGACATTCCACCTGACTCGAGTTTTGAAGACCTAGCACGTACCTTCAATTCCCTCACTTTTGTAGTTTAGAGGGACTAGGTGAGTATAGAGTTTAGGCTAGCCTGGGTGCCAGCTTAAGAACTTCTTGAACATGTCCGGGCCTGGGATGCTTGATCAACCCATATTTGATGATGATTTTTGGTTAGAATTGAACAGATTTCATCACATAAACTTGCACTTATTCCCTTGAATAGCATGCTTTTGAACTTTTCTCCCAAATTGTGCTTGATTATGAAAACATGCTCTTTTGTGACCAATTTGATATATTTTATTCCATTTGCCTTCCATTTGATGCCTTGATTTGTTTGTGAGCGATTTCAGGTGTATAAGGTGGGAATGGTTTGGAGAAAATGGAAGAAGAGCATGCAAAGTGGATGAAACATGAAGAATCAAATGAGATGAGTTCAGAGACGTGTGCGTGTGCATAGCCTTTTGTGCATACACACAGGAGCCCAAGCAGAGCGCGTGAATCATTTCGAGTGTGTCACGCGTTCAGGCAAGCATTGCCTAGTGTGTGTGCGCACAGGTACTTGTGCGTACGCACAGGATGGGATTTTCACAAAGTGTGCAGACGCACACGCCTATGCGTCCGCACAGGTATCCGCGCATGAATTCATTAAAAAAGTACGTGACTCGCAATTTGAGGGCTTTGCAGGCCCATTTCTAAAGTCTCTTAGCTCATATTGGAAAGGAAATGAAGGACATAACATAGCATATCGTTAGTATAGTTTAGGAGTAGGAGTAGAAGATTATTAGTTTTAGTTTTCTCTAAGTTTTTCATCATCTCTACTAGGGTTTCTATTAGGGTTTTACATTCAAAGTGCCATTTTCATTTTTTATCTTGGATTTTGCTAATCTCATTGTAATTATTCTCTTGTTATTACTCTTTATGGTTACATTGCCATTACTCTTTCTTCTATTTCAAGTTATAGTTCAATTTCACTTCTCCTTTGCAATTTCAATTTCTTGTTGATGAATTTGGTATTTGATGTTTGTTCTATGCTTTCTTATGTTATTCTTGTTGATTGAGATCAATTGTTACTTTTAATTTCAAGCCTTTTCTTATTTCTCTTATGTTTAAGTTTTTTCCCCACCAAGTGTTTAACAAAATGTCAAACATGGTTTTAGGCTAAATTTTTGTCTCTTGGCTTGGATAAAGTGAGCCATTGGATTCCTAGAGTTAGAATGTCCAACATTTAGTGTCAATTCTTGGATTGTTAATTGTTCTTGTTCCTACTAACGCTAATTTGTTGCTAAAGCAATTAGCAAGCAATTTAGGATTTGTGGGTTAAGAACACTTATGCTCATTTAACTTACCTTCCGATGTGAGGATTGATCAAGTGAGACTAATTCATCATAACTGTCATAGTTGTGGTTCCAACAAGGAAAGGACCCTTAGCTCACTCCAAGCCAAGACCCCTTTTTATGCTTTCAATCTTTTATACATTGCTATGTTAATCTCTTTTATACTTTACTTGTTTATATTACATAGTCGGTTCTTTAATTTCTTTATTAGTTCAATCATTACAATTTTGCATGTTCTTTTATTACTTTATATGTTCATTTCTTCATTGACAACCCCGTGATCATTATAACTGGAATTTGCACACTCATTGCCCTCAAGTGATTCCTTGGGAAATGACCCGGGAGTCAAATACTCTCGGTTTTAAATTGGTTTTGAGTTGTGACACATCTTGTGAATTTCTAATTTGATAGGCGATTGATTGTTTGGTTTGGTCTATGCTTGCAACGTGAATCCTCTTTTAGTGTGAAAAATCCAAACTCAAACAATTAGCAATAATATCAATCGCCCATCAATGCTATATGTATATATGTGTATATAGTTATTATCTAGCTATCTAGGGGTGTTCTAACTAAAAGTCTATACTCTAAAAAAAAGTTGGATCACTGAATGTTGTTAACTGCTTGAGATGTATTTATGTGTGGTTGTTAATAACTGTTTTATCTATTATTATCTGTGAATTGATTATGAATGATTCTGTTTATTAATCCAAATGTTTTCCAAAAAAAAGTACCTCGCAAAGTAACTACGCTTTTAACAATGAATCAGGCTCATATAATAAATAATAGATAATAATTAAGAAGACAAGTTGGTAGCACTCAGTTTCTAGTATGATCATGACGTACCAAAAATTGGGTCGTTATAATTTGGTATCAGAGCAGTTCGTATCTAGTAGAGTCTGGGGAGTGGACTGACTATGCTTTAGTGCATACTCTACTTATGTGTCTCATGCTGTTATGGTATCTTTAAGATACATTGGGCATGAATGTCTATGAATGCTCATTTTGGGAATGTTCATGCTTAACTTGATATATTAAGACTGATCACCTTAATATTGATTGTTTGATGCAGATAAGATCTTAATGACTATGAATAGGCATAGTTTAATCGAGCTCCGAATGACGAATCGATGTGAGCCACAGCTATCTTCATAGCTGTTATGATCTTCATGGCTATGGCTATGTGAGATTTGGATACTATAAGGAACAGATCGATCTCTTTGTCAGAATGGCTTGAAGACTGCTTGAAGATGGATTCTGCACGTGGCTGAAATTTTGAGGGCAAAATTTTTCTTTTAGGAGGGTAGGATGTAACAACCCAGTTTCCGAGTACGCGAGATCTTTTCTGAAGACACAAATTTCTCCGGAAGTTCAATAAAGGGAACACCTCTATTGTATCATCAAGCATCTCAATTCTCATTTTCATTATGTCATCTTTAAGCTATAACCTTTTCTGAGGCAAGCTTAATAACGCAGTCACGAAGAACCTAGTTTTTGAACCGTATCGGTTAGGAGTTTTGATTCTGATTTTCGTAGATAGTCTCAGTTTAGTGAACCGGACTTGATTCATGAGAGAAGAAAGATAATAGTATAATATTATCATTATATTAGTATTAGAAGCTGCTTGAATGATATTATAAGGTTACCTGGTTAGTTTTAGTTAAAAACAGGAAAATCGGTTTAACTAGGTTCACAGTTTATAGTGCAACTTAGCACCAGCACCCTCTGATGACTTTAGCAATGCTAATGCCTCATCGTATATATTCTATTCTCGTATTAAAAATGTTACTAGTGTCATTTATGCTAGTAGCTTAGAAAAGAATTTTTAGAGATGTTTTTACAAGTGTTTTGATACATCTAGTTTTAGTAGTTATACACGTGAGATATTTTAATATTATTTTAATCTACTTCCAAGCCAACCAATCACAACTCACCTTACACCCCCAAGACCTTCAAGGCTGTCTCACCTTACATCTTGATTGATTGTGTTTGAGTTGTGTGATTATTTTATGGTTTGGCTGTGCTTGAAATTGATGATTTATATGAGTGATTCTTGTTGAAAATTTGGTGAAATTTTGATGAAATTTTGATGAAATTCAAGCATTGAGTTTGTGTTCTTGGAGCAGTTGGAAAACGAAACCCTACCCTTAAATTGGGGTTCAATTTGTGTAAAAATCAAGTAGAAAAGATGGGGTTTTGGTGGCTGCTAATTTATTTTGAATTATGGTAAAAATCGGGTGCTGAAAAGATTAAAAAACGGGTAAAAACAGAGAAAGAATCCGAAGAATTTATGAAAAATACGAAGAACACTTTGAGTATGGTGAAGAACATTGAAGAACACATTTTTGATCCATAAAAGGGCAAAGAAGTAAATATTTTGGTGTTTGGGGGGTTATTTTGTAATTTTCAAAAGTTAAGATGGTTAAAGTAGCAATATTAAAAGTTACGAGTGGTAAAAAGTGAATTTCAAAGTTAAAAGTAAAAGTAAAGTTAATTTAAAAAATTTAATAATAAAATAATAATAAAATATTAAATAATAATATTTAATTAAAAATAATATTTTAATAAAAATAATAAAATAATGCGAAAAATGCAGTTTTTCATAAAAATTTTAGAAAGACAACTTAAAGCTCAGAATCTCATAATTACCTTCATAAAACACTTAGGGAGTGGTAATAACATATTAGTTAGGCAAAGATAAAGGAAAGATAAAAAGTTAAAGAAGAAATGAAAATCGAAGAAAAAGTCTGGAAAGTTTTAAAGACAGAATTAAACAGAGATTAGCGAACGAACTAAGAGCAACATAGTTCGTTCTTGAGTTTCGCCTAGGGTTAGGTATAATATGAAAAGTTAAACTGTTTTAGTATAGACTTAATGAACTTATACTGGGGACGGGCTAACTATTCATTCCAAAATTTACATAAGCTTTAAATAAATATGTTAAACAGAGATTAGAGCAGAGTAGAAAGACACAGAGAATAGAGTAATCAGAGCAGAGTAAAGAGACAAAGAGAAAAGAGTAATATAACAAAGACAACAGAGAAAAGAGTATAAAAATAAAGAGTTAAGCCTTGTGACGTGATATTCTGTTGTATGTTCATCTGCTGCTTTTCCATTGGCCCTAGAGGTCCTGTAGGGCCAAGTTCACCTACAGTAAGTTATTATTCCTGTAGGCCGAAGTTCAACTACAATGAATATCAATTGTGTAGCTCAGGGTGTTGCTTCTGTAGGCTGAAGTTCACCTACTGAGAGTTGCCATTTCTATAAGCCGAAGTTCACTTACAGAGGTGCTATTTCTGTAAGCCAAAGTTCACTTACAGGAGTGTGATAAACCACTATTTTATGGTTTATATTGTGTTTAATTGAGTGGTTTTATCAAGTCTTCACCCGCTCATTCATATGATTTGCATGTATTTATAATTCCTTCCTAAAAATATTCTATGACTGAAAACTTGCTTCCTAAAGACCTTTTATTGTATATTTTAATTCCCCTTTATACCATTCGATGCCGTGATCCGTGTGTTAAGTGTTTTAGGCTTCATAGGGTAGGAATGGCTTAGAGAATAAAGAGGAAGTGTGAAAAAATAGAAGGAACACAAGGAATTGAGGAGATGACCAGCGAGAAGTCACGCGGTCGCATGGCTCACGCGACCGCGCGAAATGGAAGAAATCAGAGTGACGCGTTCGCGTGCCTGACGCGACCGCGCAGATTGGAAGCTGCACGAATGACGCGAATGCATGGACGACGCGCAAGCGTGGTACGAGAAACGCTGAGTGACACGAACGCGTGGACAATGCAGCCGCGTGACGTGCGCGATCTGCAGAATTACAGAAGTCGCTGGCACAGATTCTGGGCCGCATTTCAACCCAGTTTTCGGCCCAAAAACACATATTAAAGTCAGGGAACATGCAGAGACTCAAGACATCACTTCAGATCTCCAGTTATTCACTTTTCATAATTTAGATGTAGTTTTTAGAGAGAGAGGCTCTCTCCTCTCTCTTAGGTTCTAGGATTAGGATTCCTCTTAAAGGATTTAGGATTTCAACTCTTCATCAGGTTCAATATTCCTTTTACTTTATATTTCTCTTTTACTTCAGATACTTTAATGCTTGTATTACTTATGTTGTCTATTTGGCCTATAAACCATTCATGTTAGGATTTTCTTTATTTGATATAAATTAAGGTATTTCAGACTCATGATTGCTTTTCCTTATTTTTAATTTAGATTATTTACTATTGGCTTTGGTTGATTATTTGGTAACTCTTGAGTTATCAAACTCATCGTGATTGATAATTATTATTCTTGCTGATTAATTTAGATTTCTATAACTCTAGTCTTTCCTTAAGAAGTCAACTAGGACTTTAGGTATTAAATTAATTTGTCCACTTAACTGACCTTCATAGTTAGAGGTTGATTTAGTGGTAGAGAATTATAATTCTCATCACCATTGATAAGGATAACTAGGATAGGACTTCCGGTTTTCATACTTTGCCAAGAGATTTCTTCGTTATTAATTTATTAATTTCTACAATCCATCTCTTTTGTTCAAAACCTTTTCAAAACCCAAAACACTGTTTTCCATAACTAATAATAAGAGCACCTCCCTGCAATTTCTTGAGAAGACGACTCGAGGTTTGAATACTTCGGTTTATAAATTTTATTGGGTTTGTTACTTGTGACAACCAAACGTTTGTAAGAAAGGTTGATTGCTTGGTTTATAAACTATACTTGCAACGAGAATTTATTATAACTTCTAAACCATCAATCTTCAGTTCTTCAAAATGCCGCCGTTGCCGGGGAATTGCAAACGTGTGCCTTATTATTGGTTATTGTAACTATTTTTCTTTTACTTGTTTATTTGTTTTTGTTTTCCCTTCCTATTTCTGATAGCTATTATGAATTCTCACCCCTCTTGTTTTGAGTTTGGTACTAATTTTGTTGAAAGGAATGGAAGCTATAACAGGAATATGCATCACGGTCTAAGTAATCAAAGATGGATGGAACCAAGAGGATCTGATCAACCCTTTAGGCAACAGCACCTTCCAGGATACCATGGACAGAGACCACTCCACAATGCATACCAAGCTGATAGATATGGTGAACCCCCTTGAAGCTACCAACAAGCCCCACCCTATGCTCAGAGACCATCCTCTCAACATAACTTCGAACCACCACACTCACAAGCTTCTTTTCACCATTCGCCACCATATGATCCTTATCCGCCCCAACGCCAATCCAATTACTCCCAAGAACCACCACTTCCCTATGCACCATGTCCATATTCATCAAGCCAAGAATCACAGGTTCGCTTCAAAGAATCAGTAGACCAATTTCATACAACCTTTCATAAACGGAGCAAGCAATAAATCAATTATCTTCCAGACGTTCGGACACTCAACAGACCCCCATTGCTTCATATGGAGAATCTAATGAAGAACGTAGCATGAAGGAGACACTAGAAACTCCAGTGGACAGTATAGAGCATAACTTCGTACTAGAACAAGTAGAGGAAGCTGTCATTATAGAAGAAGAAGAGTTGGTTGAAGATTTAGAAGATGTCGAACCTCCGCAGAAATCCAGAGTTGTGGAGAATTCCGTCGAAGATGTTACAATTGATGCTAAGGGAGATAGTGCACAGCCTCCAATGCAGATATCTTATGAAGAACTGTATGGAATAACCCAAGACGCAAGTCTCCTTGATGATGATAATCACAAGTTAAGTTCTCTTAGTGATGAACTTGCATCCGCAAGTGAATTCTTTGAGACAGAAGAATCTTCCCCAAGTGAATACGAAGATGATGCAGAGGTTGACTTTTCCCAACCTCCCGATTATGACTCGAGTGATGAGGAAGATATCGAAGACTTTGATCAAGACATGGTTGAAACGGAAGAAGTTTGCAAAGAAGTGGAGGAATTCACAGAAGACCACAAGGGAGTAAAGCTTGCAGAACCACCGGAAACACCTGTCCCAAGGCCATTACCACCCAACACAAACTTCAAGTGGGTAAAATCCTTGACTTTTATCTTCAATTTTCCACTTGAATATGGTTTACTTGAAACAGATGGCCAGCTTAGAGCTCTTTGCGGCTTTAAGAGCAAAAGGGAAATGACTCGCACTCAGCGCTGGTATGCGAGATTCAATGAGGTTTCACATTTCAATTTGAGGTGCAAGGATTGGTGTCAAGCTCAATTGAAAGGATCTCGAAAGCTGTTTGGTTACTGCAGTGAGAATTCATATTACTTATCACCCGGCTGGAAAAATGTAGATCAAGATAAACATGGGTGTAAAAGTAAAATTTGGGATCTTGGAATCTGTTCTGACATTCAACACCCTGGGAGCCTAGAAACCTGTTTGAAACTGCTCAAAGGCTTTACGTGCCTTGTTTGGGACCTCGGAGGATATTGGCATTCCAAACACTGGTGGAGATTTCTGGACGAATTCAAGCACAAGCCACCATAGCAGGAAGCTCGTCAAATGTCCAACTTAAGGACTTTAACTAAAAGTGCTATGTGGGAGACAACCCACCATGGTATGATCGTTCCCTTTCCATTTTGCTTTGTTTTGAATTCTGTTAGAACCTGAAATTTCTGCATAACATTCATTGCATTTTGCATTCTACATACTGCATAAAAAAACTTTTTGCACGCGATGCGACAGCGTCGTTGACGCGTCTGTGTCACAAGTGCATTCGGAAGAAAAGAAAATTGAACAGAGAGTCACGCGAAAGCGCGGCTGGAGGCGTCCCTTTGGCACAAATTGGTCCACACGACCGCGTCGATGACGCGTCCGCGTCATGTGGGAAAATGCCTCCCACGCGTCTGCGTTACCCACGCGAACGCGTGCCCTAAAAATCGACGCAAAAAGGGTGTATGGCCGAAAGTTGAGCTAGAATTGGGCTGGACTCGTGCTAGAAGCACAAGCCGTGCCACGCGTCCATGCCATTTTCAAATTTAGGCCACCCACGCGATCGCGTCCACCACGCGATCGCGTCACCCAAAGATTTGGCAATATGAATTTCAAACAGAGAGTTGGGCAACCGCGAGGCTGCCCTCGCGCTAATGGCACAAATCGATCTACGCGACCGCGTGGATGACGCGTCTATGTCATTTCATAGAAGCACTATCCGCGCGAATGCGTGCCCCACGCGCTCGCGTCGCCTGCGCCGCACAGCTTATCCAACACAGCCAAATATCTTATCTTTTCTTCCCCAAATCTAAATTTTTTCTTTCCCTTCTTATTCTTTTTCTTTCTTTTTCTTTTTATTGGTGTTGAAAATTTATTTAGGTCTTTCACTATTACTTGTGGATTATTATGGAGTTGTTTGACAATTCATATTATTTGTTTTCGGAATGCTTGCATGTTCCAAATTCATTCTTTTCTTATCATATTAAACATGCATACTAAGTGTTTGTGAAAAAGCTCATATGGCATTGTGCATTCTTCATTATTCTATCCTTCTACTCTAATGCCTGTTTTTCACAAAACCCTTTCCAATATTTAATTAATTAAATGTGATTGTCAATACAAACATTATTGTTAGTTTCTCACGACTAATAATACATTATGGCTTTTAATGCTTGATTTATGCTACTCATGCCTTTGCTAGCATGCCAATAAATATTTTGCATCTAATTACCTCAATTTATCATGCCCAGTTTCCATTGATGTCCTAATTTCATGGAGTCGCGATCACATGTTAACGACATTCTTCATTACTTTGGCATGATTATCACTCGTACTGCCCTCTTCTTTGCTCTATCCCTTTGACTTCATGTCCCTTTCTCTTCTCGCTTTTCAGGATGGCCACCAGGAAGGGTACAGAAAAAGCCTCTACAACGAGCACCAGCTGAGGAACCATGATGAGCAGATAATTTATACACTTTTTCGCATTATTTTTAGGTAATTTTTAGTAAGATCTAGCTACTTTTAGGGATGTTTTCTTTAGTTTTTATGCTGAATTCACATTTCTGGACTTTACTATGAGTTTGTGTGTTTTTTTGTGGTTTCAAGTAATTTCTGGCTGAAATTGAGGGACTTGAGCAAAACTTTGATAAAAGGCTGACAAAGGACTACTGATGCTGTTGGATTCTGACCTTCCTGCACTCGAAATGGATTTTTTGGAGCTACAGAACTCCAAATGGCGCGCTCTCAACGGCGTTGGAAAGTAGACATCCAGAGATTTCCAGCAATATATAACAGTCCATACTTTATTCGGGATTAGACGACGCAAATGGGCGCTCAACGCCAGTTCTACGCTACATTCTGGAGTCAAACGCCAGAAACATGTCACGAACCAGAGTTGAACGCCAAAAACACGTTACAACTTGGCGTTCAACTCCAATAGAAGCCCTAGCTTGTGTAAAGTTCAAGCTCAGCCCAAGCACACACCAAGTGGGCCCTGGAAGTGGATTTCTGCATCAATTACTTACTTCTGTAAACCCTAGTAGCTAGTCTAGTATAAATAGGACTTTTTACTATTATATTTTGATCTGGATTGTATTTTTGATCCTGTGATCACGTTTTGGGGGCTGGCCATTTGGCCATGCCTGAACCTTCATCACTTATGTATTTTCAACGGTGGAATTTCTACACACCATAGATTAAGGGTGTGGAGCTCTGCTGTACCTCAAGTTTTAATGCAAGTACTTCTATTTTTTATTCAATTCGACTTATTCTTGTTCTAAGATATTCGTTGCACTTCAACTTGATGAATGTGATAATCCGTGACACTCATCATCATTCTCACCAATGAACGCGTGACTGACAACCACTTCCGTTCTACCTTAGACCGGGCGCATATCTCTTAGATTCCTTAATCAGAATTTTCGTGGTATAAGCTAGAATTGATGGCGGCATTCATGGGAATCCGGAAAGTCTAACCTTGTCTGTGGTGTTCCGAATAGGATTCCGGGATTGAATGACTGTGACGAGCTTCAAACTCGCGATTGCTGGGCGTGATGACAAACGCAAAAGAATCAAGGGATTCTATTCCAACATGATCAAGAACCAACAGATGATTAGCCGTGCTGTGACAGAGCATTTGGACCATTTTCACTGAGAGGATGGGATGTAGCCATTGACAACGGTGATGCCCTACATACAGCTTGCCACGGAAAGGAGTAAGAAGGATTGAAGGAAGGCAGTAGGAAAGCAGCCGTCCTAGAGCCATACAGCATCTTCAGACGCTTATCTGAAATTCCCACCAATGAATCTACATAAGTATCTCTATGCTATTTTATTTTATTTTCATCCACTATAATCTCTTAATACATTTGAATCAGCCTAACTGAGATCTACAAGATGACCATAGCTTGCTTCATACCAACAATCTCCGTGGAATCGACCCTTCCTCATGTAAGGTATTACTTGGACGACCCAGTGCACTTGGTGGTTAGTTGTGCGGAGTTGTGACAAAGTTTGATTCACGTTTGAGAGCGCTACCAAGTTTTTGGCGCCATTGTTGATGATCACAATTTCGTGCACCAAACCACAACCCCCGCCCACCTGTACAGCTTTGCATGCACTGAGGACGGTGCACTCTTTAAGTGTGGGGAGGTCGATACCGATCTCCGTGGGTTAGTACCTGTCTCAACACCAACGTTTAAATTAGTTGTTGCATTTGCATGTTTGTTGATTTTGTGCATATATTACCATTACTTGGTTGAAGTAATATTTTCTTTTTCAAGAAACTTTTTATAGTATTTCACTAATTTAAATTAAAAACTTTTTGAAAAACTTGTTTGAAGAAATATTATTTTGGAACATGATTTAGAGCTCGAACACACAAAACCAGTAAGATTTTGAGCCTACTTGATTGGTTGCATTTTACCAACCAATATTTTATTTTTGGTGTGTGTTTTTCTCTCTAAAATTGTGATCTTTGTCTTGCTTAATTCTATATTTTCATTATTTGATGTATGCATGCACTTATATGATTGAGGCCTTGTTTCACTGAGCTTACATACCCATATGGCCTTACCTTTCATTATCCTTTGCAAACCAATGTTGAGTCATTTTATCCCTTTGTTCTTTACTTTAGCACATCATTAACTCTAAGCAAAAAATAATAATGTCCTTAATTTGAATCCTTGATTAGCTTAGACTAGTGAGAGTGCTCATGAATTAAGTGTGGGAAAAGTGGGTTTGGAAACGTTTGGTTTGAGAATTGAGTATGTTAGACTTTGTGTGAAAATGTGAAAAATGTTAAGAACATGTTTATGCATTCACTACCTTAATCATATGCATTGAAAAAAATTATTAAGAAAAGAAAAAAAAAGAAGAGCAGAAAAATAAAAAGGGGACAAAATGCCCTAAAGTAAATGGCAATAGCAATGCATATGTACTGTACTCAAAACTTGGAATGCATAAATATGTAGTAAGCGTAGTTAATGGGTAGTTATTGATTTTATATTACATGGATTGTCCTAAGTTAGGTGGAAAGTTTATGTTAATTAAGGATTCAGATTTTAGTCCACTTGACTAAATACAATCCTACCTTGACCCTAACCCCATTACAACCCTTAAAAGACCTCTTGATTTGTGTATTGGTGCATTAATTTTTTTTTTTTTTGATTGTTAGATGAAGAGCAAGCTATAGAAAGCAAGAATGGTAGAGAATTGAGAGAATTGACCCTAGACACTTGAGAGTTAGAATGATATACACTACCATTAAGGGTTCAGTGCTTAATTCTGTGTTCCCTGCTTTCATGAGCTATCTTCTTCTTGCAAGTTATTTGTATTGTATTTTGTGATTTGAATTAGTGAAATCCAGTTCATATCTGTTCTTGAAAGATTTATTAGCTTTTTCACCAAGTAGGTAGAATCATTTTAGCATGTAGTTGCATTCACATTCATAGGTTGCATTGCATGAGTCCTGCTTTTCCCTACTCATTTATTTTGTCTCCTTGAGCTTAGCATGAGGGCATGCTAATGTTTAAGTGTGGGGAGGTTGATAAACCACTATTTTATGGTTTATATTGTGTTTAATTGAGTGGTTTTATCAAGTCTTCACCCACTTATTCATATGATTTGCATGTATTTATAATTCCTTCCTAAAAATATTCTATGACTGAAAACTTGCTTCCTAAAGACCTTTTATTGTATATTTTAATTCTTCTTTATACCATTCGATGTCGTGATCCATGTGTTAAGTGTTTTAGGCTTCATAGGGCAGGAATGGCTTAGAGAATGAAGAGGAAGCGTGCAAAAATGGAAGGAAGACAAGGAATTGAGGAGATGACCAGCGAGAAGTCACGCGGTCGCATGGCTCACATGACCGCATAAAATGGAAGAAATCAAAGTGACGCGTTCGCGTGCCTGACGCAACCGCACGGATTGGAAGCTGCACAAACGACGCAAATGCGTGGACGACGCACATGCGTGGTATGAGAAACGCTTAGTGACACGAACGCGTGGACGACGCGGCCGCGTGACGTTCGCGATCTGCAGAATTACAAAAGTCACTGGCACAGATTCTGGGCCGCATTTCAACCCAGTTTTCGGCCTAGAAACACGGATTAAAGTAAGGAAACATGCAGAGACTCAAGACATTACTTCAGATCTCCAGTTATTCACTTTTCATAATTTAGATGTAGTTTTTAGAGAGAGAGGCTCTCTCCTCTCTCTTAGGTTCTAGGATTAGGATTCCTCTTAAAGGATTTAGGATTTCAACTCTTCATCAGGTTCAATATTCCTTTTACTTTATATTTCTCTTTTACTTCAGATACTTTAATGCTTGTATTACTTATGTTGCCTATTTGGCCTATAAACCATTCAGGTTAGGATTTTCTTTATTTGATATAAATTAAGGTATTTCAGACTCATGATTGCTTTTCCTTATTTTTAATTTAGATTATTTACTATTGGCTTTGGTTGATTAATTGGTAACTCTTGAGTTATCAAACTCATCGTGATTGATAATTATTATTCTTGCTGATTAATTTAGATTCCTATAACTATAGTCTTTCCTTAA
Organism: Arachis stenosperma; assembly: GCF_014773155.1. Taxonomy (NCBI): domain Eukaryota; kingdom Viridiplantae; phylum Streptophyta; class Magnoliopsida; order Fabales; family Fabaceae; genus Arachis; species Arachis stenosperma. The sequence goes on along the minus strand of NC_080378.1, from coordinate 60,797,850 downwards.
GGAGTCGACTAGGACTTTAGGTATTAAATTAATTTGTCCACTTAACTAACCTTCATAGTTAGATGTTGATTTAGTGGTAGAGAATTATAATTCTCATCACCATTTATAAGGATAACTAGGATAGGACTTCCAGTTTTCATACTTTGCCAAGAGATTTCTTCGTTATTAATTTATTAATTTCTACAATCCATCTCTCTTGTTCAATACCTTTTCAAAACCCAAAACACTGTTTTCCATAACCAATAATAAGAACACCTCCCTGCAATTCCTTGAGAAGACGACCCAAGATTTGAATACTTCGGTTTATAAATTTTATTGGGTTTGTTACTTGTGACAACCAAACGTTTGTAAGAAAGGTTGATTGCTTGGTTTAGAAACTATACTTGCAACGAGAATTTATTATAACTTCTAAACCATCAATCTTCAATTCTTCAGAGTGCTATTTCTGTAGGCCGAAGTTCACCTACAGAAAGTTGCTATGTTGTGTTTAGATTATTCCTGTAAGCCGAAGTTCACTTGCAGAGGCACCATTTCTGTAGGCCAAAGTTCACCTACAGAGATGAAGCCATATCTGGGACTTGTTCCTAGGTAATGTCGGGCTGTAAGGTGTAAACCGACACGTGAGCTCATGGCCTGCATAGGACAGGCATGCATCATACTTGGTTGTGCATTTCCTCTGTTATGATTGTTGTATGAATGAATGCTTTTCCTGTTTGTATTTTATTCTCTGTGTTTGTATTTTATTTCCTTGTATTCTTCTGTTTGTGTTCTGTTTACTGTTTTTTCTATTTCTTCAGTTTATCTATACCTTCTGTTAATTGTTTCTTCGTATTCTGCTGAGCAACACAAAGTTAATGAACTTAACTAATAACCCCGGTCCTACTAAGAACTCCCCAGTTCTTACCCCTTCTCTCTCCCTTCCCCCTTCCGATGAAAGCAAGAGTACTATTCCGTAGTTCGCTGATGATCGTTCGTAAAGAGGATTCCGCTCTAGGTAGTTTTCTGAGTCTAGAGCGAGATTCATTTTCTGTTTATACGTTTATACCGTGAGACCAGCCGACATCTACACCCCGTTTATCTATGAACTTTAGCGTAAGTCCTTCGTACGATGTTGCTGTTTTGTGACCTCTAAATGAAGTACAAGAGAGATGCTCTTTGACGACATATGATCATGCAGAGGAGTAGTAGACAATCTTCCGCCTTTTGATGACGTTCCACCTGACTCGTGTTTTGAAGACCTAGCACGTACCTTTCCTCGCTTTTGTAGTTTAGAGGGACTAGGTGTGTATAGAGTCTAGGCTAGCCTGGGTGCCAGCTTAGGGACTTTTTGAATAGGTTAGGGCTTGGGACGCTGTATGTATATATGTGTATATAGTTATTATCTAGCTATCTAGGGGTGTTCTAACTAAAAGTCTATACTCTAAAAAAAAGTTAGATCACTGAATGTTGTTAACTACTTGAGATGTATTTATGTGTGGCTGTTTATAACGGTTTCATCTATTATTATCTGTGAATTGATTATGAATGATTCTGTTTATTAATGCAAATGTTTTCAAAAAAAAAATACCTCGCAAAGTAACTACGCTTTTAACAACGAATCATGCTCATATAATAAATAATAGATAATAATTAGGAAGAAAAGTTGGTAGCGCTCAGTTTCTAGTATGATCATGACGTACTAGAAATTGGGTCGTTACACTAAGGGCCGTTTGAAAAGTTTCAAAAGTAACTTTTTTGAGATTTTGACTTATGAAAAATAGTAGTATTAATGTCTGGTACAATTTTCAAAACCAAATTGCAGCTTTCTAAGAAGCTATTTAGGAGTTTATAGAGAAGTTTAAAAAAATTACTTCTCTCATAAATATTATTATTTTTTATCACATTTCTATAAAATAAGCACTTTTAAAATTAAAAATTTAAAGACAAAATAATTTATTTATAAGCTATTTTTAATATAATCATTTATTATTTAAATTATTTTGTCAAAAAAACTTAATTAAGTTGAATAAAACAAATTGAGTGTTTTTTTTTGTTTCTCTAGTATTTTCGTTTTCAATTAAATTATTTATTGCAAGTTAAGAAAAAGAAAAAAAATATCTCTTTAATCACAACAAATTTTCCGCAGTTAAACTGAAGATACTTCACGGGGTTAGCAGAGGGAGATCTCAATGCCATATACGATGATGGAAGCTTTCTCACTCTCCACCTCACACTTCGCTCCTCCTCCCTTCTCCTCCTCCACCCTTCTCGCCGGCAACTACCACCCTTCCTCCGCTATATCCTTCTCCGTCAAACCCCCGCCGGACTCGAACAATTCTGCTACTTCAACCTCCGGCAACTTCCGCCGCCCCTCCAAACCCCTTAAAACATCCAAACCTTCCTCAAACCATAAACCCCCATCAAATTCAAACCCTCTCAAGAATAAGAACCCCTTCAGTACCCCCTCCCGTTCCCTTACAGACAAGCTCTGGCTAACAAGCAAACTCTCTCCTCCTCCACCTCCTCCTCCGCCCCCTCCTCCGCCGCCCGATGAAGAAGAACAAGTCGAGGACTCGGAAATGGAGGAGGATTGCAGAGAAAGTCATGACTCGCCTGCCACGGCGGGGACTCCGTTTCGGGAGCCGGGGAAAATTTTCATCGGGAACTTGCCCGGTTGGGTCAAGAAACAAGAAATTGCGGAGTTTTTTCGGCAATTCGGGGCGATAAAGAGCGTGATATTGATCAAGGGTCACAACGACACGGAGCGGAATGCGGGATTTGCGTTTGTGAATTATGAGGGCGTGGTAGAGAAGGCTGAGAATTCGGCGATGAAAGCAGTGGAATTCGACGGTGTGGAGTTCCACGGGAGGGTCTTGACGGTTAAATTGGATGATGGGAGGAGGATGAGGGACAAGACTCGAGAGAGGGCGAGATGGTTGGAAGGGAGTGATGATAAGGATTATCGGTCCGAGTGGCACGAAGACAGGGACGGCTCGAGGAAGGAGTTCAGGAAGGTTCTGGAGACCGAGCCGGAGAATTGGCAGGCGGTTGTTCGGGCTTTCGAGAGAATCAAGAAGGTAGAACATTTTGTTATGCATAGTGCTGTCCATTTGCTTCTGTTTGATCGAAATGGATAATTTCATGTCGAATCTCCTAAAGTTTGTCATTGATTAGTTACTCCTGCAGTCTTGGAGGTATAGATTAGGTCTCAAATTCTTCACATGACCATTTCCTCTCTGATTAATCCTTCTTTTACTTTTCTGTTGATAGTTGAGTTGAATTGCTACCAGCGCAATTGAGTCTCTCTTTTTTTTTTTTTTTTTTCTTTGGGTAGGAAGAGTTACTTGCTGTTTGTATGATGAAAAGTGTTAATTCGCAATGTGTTTGGGGTTTGAAAAGTTCATGGGAAATTTGGCTGGAGTGCAATTTGCACACACTCAGTGGCAGATTTTCTAACAAACAAGTTATATAGGATAGGCTTAGACGTTTGGGATCTATTTGGTGTGAAGCTCATGATTTTTTTAGAGGATGTTCCTTGTCAAACATGTTAAGAGATTGGATACTGATGCTTTATAGTTAATAGCTCTTCTTTTGACTGATTTTTGATCTTATACTCCTTCAGTTATATTCTTCTTTATAAAAGAGAAGAAGACATAAAAATAAAGCAAGAAGGCATTGGAAACTATGCCAAACTAGACATAATGATGGGGATATACAGGATCTTGGTAGTTTGAATTCGAGAAATATTTTCTCTTTACACATTTATCCAGTCCAAATTTTTTAGTGTCTGATATTCCATTCCACATATTAATTGAGATCTAAGCAACAGAGAGTCCTTGGAATTGATTGTCTTTTTGGGTCTTTTTATCGTCTAGCCCATTTGTCTCTTGGATAAAATTAGGTGTTTGGCCTCCTTTGGTGTAAAGGTTATGCTTCTTTTAAGAATGTTTTTCTCTCAAATATGTTAAGGGAGTAGAAGCCTTGCTTTATTGATTTTTCCCCTCTTTTGTTAATTCTTGTTCTTGTAAAGAGAACTTTTTGTTCTAATCATTCCATTCACTATCTTAGTCCAGTTCTTCTAATATGAATAAATTTGTAAGAGAATAAGATATGTTTTGAATCAAAGTTGGTATTCTCTTCCCCCCCCCCCCCCCCCCCTTCTTCTTTTCTTTTTTCTCTGTTCCCCCTATGCAGATATGATGCTGTTTTACAACGTGATTATACTCTCTTCGGTATTCAAAGTTGGTATTCTGGTATTGGATTTATATTAATCTGCATTCGACTTCTATTCTTTGTTCATTGTTATTTATAAAAGACTCATTTTCTGCCTTGAATTAAAAGTAGGAGATTTTAACTTCTTATAACAGGTGAAGTTTCCTTTTATCTATATTTGGTGCACTGCTGTTCATTCCTCTGTTTTAGTAATGTATGTATTTTCTTATTCTCCCTTAAATATGACTAATGATGATGCATGTAGTTTATCTCAGCATCGAATGCTGAAAATGTTGTTGGTCAAGCAAGGGCTTTTATAAGTAAAAGACTTCTATGTGTTAAATTTCTTGGTTTGGATATTTTATTAGCATTATCTGATGATATATTTGAATAAATTAGACTTTCTCACCCTCTCCCCATTCTATATTTTCTATTTGCTAATACCATCTCTAGGAAATAAAAAAAAATCAAGATAGTATTATGTTGTTTGTCATATATATAGATAGTTGCAATTAAAAATATTTAATGTGTACCTACGAGTATCATTTTTATCTGTTACATATCTTTTTTACGTGAAGAGCAATTGTTCTTGGTTTCATTTTATTGCCCTTAATTATTTCAGCCAGCTAGAAAAGAATATGGCTTGATGGTTAAATTTTATGCGAGGCGAGGGGACATGCATCATGCACGTCAAATATTTGAGAGTATGCGAGCCAGAGGAATTGAACCATCTTCTCATGTATATAGTAGGTAAATTCTTTTATATAAGATCTTGTGTACTAGGGCTCTTGTAATTTTATTCATCTACTTCTATTTTTGTTTTTGAACTTTAAGTTGATGCAAAATTTTGTTTATTGACGTGTTATCTGTTTAGGAATGAACATGCTGATTCTAGGAAGAGTTAAACGTTTCAGAAATATTACCAGTTTTACTGTCGAGAGTCTGTTATATTAGCTGCAAAGCTTTTCAAATCTGCTGGGATCCCCCTTCCCTCCCCCCCCCCCCCCCCCCTTTTTCTTCTTTTCTTTTTTCTCTGTTCCCCCTTTGCAGATATGATGCTGTTTTACAACGTGATTATACTCTCTTCGGTATTCACCATATGGGTCCCTTTAGGGCATTTAGTTGTTATTCGTGCAAGATTTTTTCTTTTCTCATCCCACTTTTTTTGTGTGTTATATATTCATTTCGATGTTTTGTCAATTTGTTTAGTTTTAGGTGGATATCTTTGCCCTTGCGAAATCCTTGTTTCCTTTAAATAAAATTCCTTCTATGTTACAAATGAAAATTCACTCTGATTATTTTCCTTCTGACTTACAATGTGTTAAATCTTTGCAGTCTTATTCATGCATATGCAGTTGGAAGAGACATGGAAGAGGCTTTACTTTGTGTAAGAAAGATGAAGGAAGAGGGCATTGAAATGAGCTTAGTGACATACAGTATAATTGTGGGGGGATTTGCTAAAGTAGGCAATGCTGAGTAAGTAAACCAGATAATGCTTCCTTGTTACTCTATCTTTTATAAAAAAGTAACTCCTTTGTTGATGGTTATTATTTATTTATTTGCCTAAGGCCAGCTTTCTGAAAATTTATGTTTTCGGGTGAAATAACATGTTTTCTTTTCCCCTCTAACACTCACCTTGTCCCTTACTCACAAATCTTTTATCTTGATGCATGGACACCTCACATGCCAAGGTTGTATTGTTTTGAAGTCTAATTTAATAAGTTGGTCTGGCAAGTGTAGCTAAAATTAAGGTCACACTTTATTACTATTTGGCCAATACTTTTTAATTTGAAAACATAAATGAAAATTGAAAAGTGAGATCAAATTAATAAGTTTTGCCCTAGTAAAAAAAGTGTGACATTAATTTTAGCTACACTTTTTAAGTGTTGCCAAAGTTTCATAGCCACATTAGAATTTACCAATGCTACATCACGTATTAACATAATTTTTTAATGTCAAATATAATATGAAGTGAAAGTAGTTGTTTTTCTGTTGAAGCAAGTCGTAGTTCACTAGCTATATGGACAAAAACACCCATTTTCCATCAGTTATTGGAGCCGGTATTTCCACTTGCCAACCTTACGTAGTATATTGCATTGGATGGTTTTGGTATGTTTCTACATTTATATAACTGGTTTAACTTAGGTGAGCTTGATTATTTGTTCTTTATGATTCATATTTAAATAGCTTTTCTGTTTTTTTGGCTTTTTTTTTTGTCTCTTTCTTTAAGGTAGTGGTATAGTTTAGTTTCATTTGGGTCTGGGAAAATTTTACAGGCTTTTCTTACCTGAGTGAATAAAGAGCAATCGATTTTGTTTTGTAGAAATAATACTATTTGATGTTGTTTTGGAAGTGCTGCAGATCACTGGTTTAAGGAGGCCAAAGAGAGGCTTTCATCTTTAAATGCCATCATTTATGGGAACATAATTTATGCACACTGGTGAGCATTTTGATTAATTTTATGGGCTGACTCTTATATGCATGGCTGTAAAACATTCTCACGTGTAGAGTGCTACATCAGCATAGAGATTATACATCATAAGTAGATTTCATCAATCTAACCATTGAATTACTTTATATTATCCTAATAATCATGAATAGAAAATTTTGTAAAATTTGGGCAGTAATAGGTATGTAATCTAATACTTGATATTCACTTACATTTTTGAAAGTATTGTATTTCAAAATAGTGGTATAATGAAATAGCAAATCACTTCCAAATGTTATGAATTATACATTTGATCTATATGTTGAAATGTTTTAACTCGATGGTTGGATTGACGAAATTCAAAATTTATAAAAAGTTGTTCAATGGTGTAAGTGTAATGTGACTTGTACCTGTTTTCAATGGATCCCCATATATATATAAAGTTTGCACCTCTTAAATACAAAATAAAATTTTAATTTTAATTTTAATTTTAATTTTGGCAAGATTGAAACATTTAAGTCAAGTGGTTAACTAAATCAGTATATGGTTAACCATACCAGTTATAAACTGATGAATTAATCTATTGTGCAGTTATTGCTATGTTTCTGTCTTGGTAATTATTGTTGCATAGATTTCATGTTTGAAAGCTTACTAATATACTTTATGGCTAATGATGGTCATTTTTATTTAATTTCTTCAGTCAAAGTGGCAATATGGATCGAGCTGAAGACTTGGTGAGGGAAATGGAAGAACAGGGCATTGATGCTCGCATCGACATATATCATACCATGATGGATGGGTATACAATGGTTGGCAATGAAAAAAAATGCTTGGTCGTGTTTGACAGACTAAAGGTATAGCTTATTATTGGTCATTGGTATCTTTATGATGATAGGATGTGAGACTTGGTACTTCACCTATGCTATGTGCCTTCAACATTGATACTTCTTGAAAAGACAATGTGCCACTCATGAATATCATATCCAAATGATATGATTGGTATAATTATCCTCAAGGGCATGAAGTTTCCGTAACTTTTTTTTTTCCGTTTTTTTTCTCTTTCTAGTTGAAACTCTTATTAAATTTATCTTACAACATCTCTTCCTATAATTCCTTTAGAACTATATTTGGACAATCTCATGAAATTTCCCATCCTCATATTATTTGATGTCCCATTATGATGGAAGATCTGTACACTGTTCATAACTTGATCATCCATGGATAATAATAGAACTAGGAAGAACAAATACTGAAGAGAATTTCTGGAATCAACCCCTGGAATTGCAAGCAGTACAACGGATATGGCACTTTGAGAGGCCATAACCCCAAAACCCTCCTGTTGTTGAGTATTTGAGAGACTCAACAGTATACTAAGTCTGGGACATTTCTAATTCTGAGATATCCCTATCAATATTGTAATTTTAGCTTTTTTATGCTAATTCGACAGGAAATATTGAATGAGACTGTAACTTCCTTTTTTTTCTTTTAATGAAGGAATGTGGTTTCTCTCCCTCAGTTATCACCTTTGGCTGTCTCATAAATCTTTACACCAAGGTAAGACATATTTCATGGATTACAACATAATCTTCTGTTATAAATCTTGCTTACAAATACTACTGCAAAGGTAGCTTTCTTGCAAAGGTAGCTTTCTTGCAAACAGTTTATTGGAACTTCTTATCGTGTAGGTAGTACCAATAAAAGACGGAATGTTAATTGAAGGTGTTAAATGTAACTTGTGTTGACTAGGTTTGTTGGGTTTGGTAGTAGAAAAGAGGCAAAAATTGTGGTACTGTGCAGTTTGCACCACTATTTGGACTATTCTGTTAGAGCGTGATGCACACACCTAGAGTGATAGATTTTCTGACAAGCATATTTTATAGGGTAGAATTAGATGCTTAGTATGTATTTGGTGTAAGGCTCATGATTTTTACTGGTAACTTTTCTTCTCCGACATGTTGAGAGAATGGAAAGCTATGCTCTATAGATAACCACTTTCCTTAAATACAACATCAAGCATCCCATAATACCCAAGTCCCTAACATCTTATTCCTCCTCTTGATGAAATTTCTCCTTTGTCAAAATAATAATAATAATAATAATAATAATAATAATAATAATAATAATAAAGAAAAGAAAAGAGCAAAAGACATGAAAAGAAAAATGTAAGTTGTGTGTTTCAATCTGTTATGTGAGAGATTGCATGAACAAATCATGTGATTCACAAGAGGTTCTTCCTTCAGTGTAATGGTGCCAGGCCTTATGTTTGTGCCACATGACATGCAGCTCTTTTTTCATCCTTTTGTTTTTCTTTCGTCTTTTTCTTTTTTAATATTTTTTGTTGCTGTTTAATAATAGACTTTGTGACTCCATAGTAGTGCTGTATATCTAGGCGTAACTGTGTGTACTATATAGGTTGAGTTAATTGGGCTGTTTTTGGCCAACAAATTTATATCCAAGTGATGTAGTTTGGCTTTCTGTCTCACATAAAATCCCTTCATCCTTTTTTTTTTTCTTTTTCAGATAGGAAAAGTTTCTAAAGCATTGGAGATTAGCAAAATGATGAAAATGGCTGGCATAAAACATAACATGAAGACGTACTCTATGCTGATCAATGGATTCTTGAAGTTAAAAGATTGGGCTAATGCATTTGCCGTTTTCGAAGACCTTACTAAAGATGGTTTGAAACCTGATGTTGTTTTGTATAACAACATTGTAAAAGCCTTTTGTGGGATGGGTAATATGGATCGTGCCATTACTATCATTAAGCAAATGCAAAGGGAGAGGCATAGACCAACAACCCGCACATTTTTACCCATTATACATGGCTTTGCAAGAGCCGGGGAGATGAGGAGAGCCCTGGAGATTTTCGATATGATGAGGAGGAGTGGCTGCATCCCCACTGTACACACTTATAATGCTCTTATTCTTGGCCTTGTTGAGAAGCGTCAGGTAAGATGGTTGGCAAACAATTGTTGATAAAACACAAATGACATGACTTGGTTCTTACTACTTTTCCCTAGGTTCTTTTATTTGTTGATTGTTGAGTGTCAAGAAACAAAAAATGAATAACACCTGGTGTGTGCTTTTATGTAAAATTATGATCTAAAAGCATATGTTATAGTACGATAACAAATAGCCATGTATATTTGCCATTGTACTGAAAAAAGTCTAAAAAACATCAGACAGAAAAATCCTTTTCTACTCTGACAGAGTCAGCCGATATTCGTCTGTTGACACAGCCACTTGTGCATTGACACATACTCATTTCTAACATTAATAAAAAGATGCTGGCAATTATTTTTATTTACTATCTAAGTGTCGATTAATTATTGCCTTAGTTTACTTTAGTTGAGGAACAGTTGGTGCCAGTTGAACATTTTTCGCTCTATGAACTAATTTTTCATTTTTTTTTCTTTTCACTTCATTTTTATTTTTCCTTTTCAGTCTATTACATCTCCTCTTTCTTATTTGACTGATATGCATGCATTTTAGGAGTTGGAACCATAGTATTTCATCATAGAAGAAAACTGTTCTCCATTTAGATATGTTATAATTTGTTACAGGTCTCATTTAGCATCTATATCCAACGCTTTCTGCAATTTATGTCGTGTATCTTGTAGATGGAAAAGGCTATAGGGATATTGGATGAAATGAATTTGGCAGGTGTTAACCCAAATGAGCATACCTATACAACTCTTATGCATGGTTATGCTTCACTGGGTGATACTGAAAAGGCCTTTCAGTACTTCACAAAATTGAAGAATGAGGGCTTGGAGATTGATGTATATACTTATGAGGCATTGTTGAAGGCATGTTGTAAGTCAGGCCGAATGCAGAGTGCCCTAGCAGTCACAAAAGAAATGAGTGCAAAGAAGATTCCTAGAAATACTTTTGTCTATAACATATTAATTGATGGGTATGAATAATTTTCTTCTAGCACAAGTGTTAACTTTTATCCAATGCTTGTTATATATTTTCGTAATCAAGCTATATTTTTCTCAATAAACTTTCCATTTGCTTACTATTGGACTTACCAATAATATTGTCATTTGGCGGACATGCTTTTTACGTTAGTAACCTAGTTTACTGTTTTAGATGGGCTCGGAGAGGCGATGTTTGGGAGGCAGCAGACCTGATACAACAAATGAGAGATGAAGGAGTGCAACCTGACATCCATACTTACACATCTTTTATAAATGCTTGCTGTAAAGCTGGTGATGTGCAGGTATGAGGTTTTCCGAGGATATACTTTTCGATTATTGAAAAAAAAAAAAAAGGAAAGTTGAGTGCTTTAGCAAAGAGAAAATGTTCTGAAAAGTGACGAGTGGTCTGAGGTGTGAGGCTGCTGTACATGTATCCTTCCTAGATCCCACTGCGTGAGAGTCTAAGTTGCCCCTGGCCTTCTTAATCTTTGCCTTGAGAGGTGAAAGTAAGGCATAATTGTATCATGTCTTGCATCTTTGTCACAATCTAACAGATAGGAATGAGATTAAGATTCTTGTCTAAGGACTACTTGATTAATATCGTCTAATCATATTTTTATTTTCCCTCCAGAAAGCCACACAGGTTGTTCAAGAAATGGAAACATCTGGCATAAAACCAAATCTCAAAACCTACACTACCCTAATACATGGATGGGCACGTGCCTCTTTCCCCGAAAAGGCTTTGAGATGCTTTGAAGAGATGAAGATGGCCGGATTGAAGCCAGACAAAGCAGTGTACCATTGTCTTATGACATCACTGCTATCGAGAGCCACCTTTGCTCAAGAATACATTTACAAGGGACTCTTGTCTATATGTAGAGAGATGATAGAGTCGGAGATAACCGTAGATATGGGAACTGCAGTCCACTGGTCGAGATGTTTACGAAAGATTGAGAGGACAGGAGGAGAATTAACAGAGGCCCTTGAAAAGACCTTCCCTCCAGATTGGACCTCCCATCATGTTCTTGATATCAATTGTGGAACAAAAACTGCTGAACCTGAAAGTTTTTATGATAGTCATGATGATGACAGTGGTGCTGATGACAATATATATTATGCCAATGAAGTTAATTCCGATGAGGACACTGATAATGATTATGATTGTTGAGAATTGCATGTAATACGTGTGGTTGTTTTTGGTAATGCTATTGAGAATGGAGAAATCAGTTTACAACTTCCGCTAATAGAAAATGATATAAGTTTATTAGCTTCCATAAGATTTACTGAAATTAAAATATAGTAAAAGCAGTAGTACAAGTAGCAAGAATAAGTGGTAACTAGATTTAAACCGGCACATTATTTGGAACTAAAATGAATTAATTTTTAAACATAAAAAATTATTTAATAAAAAATTTTAATAATTAATATCAAATTTAAATAAAACTATAGAGATATTATATATTTTAATATTCAAAAAATTCATCAATTAATACATATATTTAGGAAACTTAAATCCTGTAATGCAAAAATAAATGTAATGCAAATATAAATATAATATTTTAATGATTAAAAATAACATCTATTTTTTTCATGAATTATGATATCAAGTTTGGTGTTGCAAAAGCTTTATTTTTGGACTTCTACCACTCCAAAGTATGGCACTAAAGACTGGTGAAACCTCAAGGAAGAGGAAGGGAAAGGCACTTGCCTTCACTTCCCTCACCTCATTTGTCACCTATGCAATTCAGCTGGAATTGTCATAGAAGATGACAAACCCATCACTAAAAGAAGGATGGAGCATATTAGAGAGCTGGCACATGGACCACAGCAAGAGCATGAGGAGCCGTCTCAATAAAAATCTCTGAGATACTTCAAGGGATGTATTTTCCTCCCCAAAATATTTTGGGATCAACTGAATACCTCTCTGGGAGAGTGGAGCTCAAACGTGGAGCAACTGAGGTTGGAACATCAAGAGCACTCCACCATCCTCCATGAAATAGAGAAGATCAGAGAGCTATGAGGGAAGAACAACAGAGACAAGGGAGTGACATTGAAGAGATCAAGCACTACATTGGATCCTCAAGGAGGAGTAATAGCCGCCATCACTAAGGTGGATTCGTTCTCTTAATTCCCTTCTCTCATGTTACTTTTTTCTGTTTTCTATTATGTTTTATTGTCTGTTCTCTTGTTCTTGTTGCATGATCATCTATGTCTTAAGGATATAAAGTGTTCCATATATCCCTCTCCTTGCTTAAAAGAAAATTTTAATTGAAAAGAATTGAGAGATACATGAATTTCAAGTTATATAATAAGAATAGTTCAATTATCTTGATGTGGTGGCATTGCTTTTGTTTTCTAAATGTATGAATAAACAGTGCATATTTGAAGTTGAAATTAAGAATGTTGGTTCTTGAAAGAATGATGAAAAAGAAAAAGTATCATGGGTGATCTAAAAAATCTAAATAAATTGATTCTTGAAGCAAGAAAAAGCAGCAAAAAGAAAAAGAAAAAGCACGTTGCAAAAGAAAAAAATAATATATACATGCATGCGAAAAAAATATGGCAAAAAAATGAAAAATAAAAAGCAGAAAAAGCCAATAGCTCTTTAAACCAAAAGGCAAGAGCAAAAAGCCAATAACCCTTTAAACCAAAAGGCAAAGGTAAAAGGATCCAAAGATCCTAAGAGTGTACTTAAGAACTCTGGACACCTCTATCTGGGGATTCTAGCAAAGCTGAATCACAATCCGAAAGGTTTCACCCAGTTAAAGTGTCTGTGGCATTTATGTATCCGGTGGTAATACTGAAAAATAAAGTGCTTAGGGTCACGGCCAAGACTCTGAAAGCTGTGTTCAAGAATAAAAAAGAACTGAACTAGGAGAGTTAATAATATCATCTGGATTCTAAGTTCCTAAAGAGACTAACACTTATGAGTTTCAATGGATAGTGAGATGCCAAAACTATTCAGAAACAAAAAGCTACTAAGTCCCGCTCATCTAATTAAAGCTGAGCTTCATTGGAAACTCTGAGATTTATTGTATCTTACTCTTCTTTTTATCCTACTTTGTTTTTAGTTGCTTGGGGACAAGCAACAGTTTAAGTTTGGTGTTGTGATGAGCGAATATTTTATATACTTTTTTGCATCATTTTCATATAGTTTTTAGCATGTTGTGTTTATGTTTTATCAAGTTTTTATAGCTTTTAGTGCAAAATTCATATTTTTAGATTCAACTTCGAGTTTTTGTGTTTTTATGCAACTTCAGGTATTTTCTGGCTAAAATTGAGGAGTTGGAGCAAAAGTCTGATTCAGAGACAGAGAAAGCACTGCAGATGCTGTCCGGATCTGACCTCTTTGCATTTGAAAGAGCTTTTCTAGAGCTACAGAAGTCCAAATGGAGCGTTCTCAACGGATATGAAAATCTAACATCCAGAGCTTTCTAGAAATGTATAATAGTCTATATTTTGCTTCAGAATTGAAGGCCCAAAACTGGCATCCAACGCCAGCTTCCTACTCTATTCTGGTGTCCAACGCCCAAGGAGAAGAGACCAGCATTCAAACGCCCATAAAGGACCCCCTAGCCAGCGTTCAATGCCCTAGCGGCCTCCTAGCACGTGGATCTTATCAAAGCTCAGCCCAAACACTCACCAAGTGGGCCCCAGAAGTGGATTTTAGCACTAAAAGACTGTTTCATCCTTTCTTATGTAATCCTTAGTCATTAGCTTAGTATTTAAAGAACTTTTACACGATCTTCAAGGGAGATAAGCCATATTTCATTTTACACATTGTATTTTCTATCAGTATGAGTCTCTAAACCTCCTAGGTTGAGGGGAGGATCCCTATTGAGTTTTATGGAGACACCAGTTCAGCCGAGGTATGGGGAGATTAGGGTCTCTGTGGTAGAGGCTAGAACCCAAAGGCGTAGCATTCTCTGATCCAGAAGATCCGACCTTGTCTGTGGCATTTTGAGTAGGATCATTAAGGAGAATCGACTGCAGGAGCTTCACCCTCAATCAGAATAGATCCCCACGAACCCTGGGGTTCAGATTTGGAGGAGCATTGGTGACCTCTCAATTGGCGACAATCACATACAGCCTGCCATAGAAGAAATCATTCACAGTTGAAGAAGACAGTAAGACTGGAATTAATCCAGAAGAACAAAGCATCTCCAAGCCTTAACCATCTTCTTATCATTGATTATAATCAAACCTAGTAATTCCATCTTATTCCAATTTTATGCTTATAACCAAATCCAACAAATTTTCTATCCGCCTGACTAAGATCTGCAAGATAACCATAGCTTACTTCAAATCACAATCCTCGTAGGATCAACCATGACTCACTTAGGTATTACTTGGACGACCCAGTGCACTTGCTGGTTCAGTTGTGCGGAAGTGTGGGATTCTGCACACCACAATTCCATTCTCGCTTTCTAGTATTATTCCTGCTCCCCCTGAACTGGTATTTGACAAGCTGTCCACATGGAGTTTCCATGATTCTGCGAGTTCACTTCTAGGGGTCATTTTAGATATGAAATCTGCCATGGCCTACTCCTTGATCATGTTCCTAGGTTCGAATCTGACTTTGTATTGTGATAGCTCGACTAACCAAGAGAGCATCCGTCTTGTCAGGTGATGGGGTAAAAACTGAATTCCACACAAACTCACCGGCAAGTGTACCGGGTCGCATCAAGTAGTAATAACTCACAGGAGTGAGTTTGATCCCATAGGGATTGATGGATCAAAAAATTTTAGTATGGTGATGAATTTAGTCAAGCTAACAGTAATAATTGGAGTGAATTGTGATTGAAAGGAATTTAATAGCAAGACATTAAAATACTGGAAATAAAAAAATGGTAGAAACTTAAATGGCAAGAAAAGTAAATTGCTGAAACTTAAAGTGCAAGAAATTAAAAAGAACTGAATCTTAAATTGCAAGAAAACTAAAAGAACTGAATCTTAAAGTGCAGAGAAGTTAAATTGCAGAAGCTAAATTGCAGAAAACTTAAATTGCATGAATAATTAAAGGGATTGGGAGCATCAAACAGACTTGATCAAGTAAATTGCAGTAAAACAAGAAAACTTTAATGTGAAGAAATGTAGAGAAAATAATTCATAGGGATTGGAGATATTGTAATCCTCCATGAATCAATTAGGTCTCAACTCCTTTCTCAATCATGTTGATAGATCTATGGAAAATTGAAAGTGATTAGATCCTAATTCCTTGGTGACCCAATCTCTCTAATCATAATCAACATGCCAATTCCTTGATCTAGTGATCATGAGAAGAGTTAGAGCACATTTTTCTTATCCATAAGGCACACTAACTCTCAAGATCTCAATTCCTCTCAAATAGTGTTGATCAAGAGAGTACTGAAGGATAGAGCTTCAGTTCTAATGAAGGTGATTCCCCTTCCGAGGCTCACACCCACATTCACTGAATTAAACCCCCTTCCGGAGTGAATAATCGACAATCAAAGCAGAAGTTATCCAATAGCCACCAAATTGAATTGAGAAGAAGAAGAAATTCATTAATTCATGAGAATTACAATAGAGCTCCTCCCCCAAATGAAATTGGGGTTTAGTTCATCATTGCTCTAGCACAAAACAGAAAAGGAAAATTTGCAGAAGATGAACAGCAGAAAAAAAATTTCACTCTGATCTAAAACTCTAAGGAAAAATAAAAGAAGATGAAGAAGAAAGTCTCTAGCCCGAAAGTTCGGAAAAGCCTCTTTTAATGGAATTGAATCTTCTCCTATTTATACACTTTCTAATTTGGTCATCCCAGTACTTGAAGTAGGCTTTCTGGCCTTTGATGAAACAGATCAGAATGGGTCCTTAGTTGGTGTGGTTGGGAGCTTGCTTCAGGAGAATGTAGCATTCTCAAAGTGAACGCTGCGTCCATTCACCTACGCGTACGCGTCCTATGTGCGTGCTCGCACTACAAGAAAACGGAACATTTGTAACAAAAATTTTGTATCAAATTTAAAATTGTTGCAAAAAACCATTTTTTTGTAATAAAAGTTGCTGAATGTTACAAAAAAAATATGTTTTGTAACAATATCACAAATTGTTACAAAACATGCAGATATTTTGTAACAATCTATTTTATTTTGTTACAAATTATGGTAGTTTTCGTAACGCCGTATTGTGTTGTTACAAAATATTATAATATTTTGTAACAGAAAGTTAAATAGTTGCAAAAACTCGTAGTATTTTGTAACAAAATAGTTTTTTGTTTCAAAAAATCAAATATTTTGTAACAAAATTTTTTTTTGTCTGAAAAACTCAAATTATTTTGTAACAAAAAATTCATTTGTCACCAAATTCAACATTGTTTGTAACAAGTTTTTTTTTGTGTCACAAAATATATGTATAATTTATAATTTTCTTTTCAAAATGTTAAAAACTTTAAGAATTAAAAAAATTGTCTGTATATTTTTTTTAAAATAATTGTATTTTGTTTCAGAAATTAAATAAATTGTTTATATAAATCATTTAAAATATATTTTTTATATTATTTTTTACATATTCATTAATTTTTAAATGATGTAAATATTAATTTATATGTCTTTATAAAATTAGTATATAATTTTTAATAATCAGAATTATAAGGTAACTTAAAACTAAAGTGTGAAATTTAAAATTTTTTTTATTAATTTATAACTATAAATAACAGTAATTAAAAATATTCCAAAAAAATTAAAAAAACAAAATGCAGTGTAAAAACGTAAGAGTTAATATCTATAGTGAATGTAAAAAGTAAAAAAACCCTAAGTTCCCCCATTCCCCCACCTCACTCGAAACCTCACACCCACCCACTCTCAAACCAATCGCGCCGTCGAAACCCTATCTACGAGGGAGAATGGAGCTGCTGCCGGAGGAAGAGTCGCCGGCCTAGCCCCTGGGAGACGTCTCGGCGGTGTCGTGGTCCTCCACTCGCTCCTCAAATCTGCTTCGTCTGCGCCGCTGCTCACCTCTGTCCGTGTCGTCCTGGCCGTCTAGGCTCCCCTGCGTTCTGCCTTCTTCGCCTCCGCGTCGTACCTCTTCTGTATCTACTACCTCCGTTTCTGTGGTCGTCTTGTTGGGTGACTCCTCTGCTGGCTGTGCTCTGTCCGTGCCGAAGCTCTGCTCGTGCCAAAGCTCTGATCGTGCTGTCAACTGTCCTCGCCTGTGGCCTGCGTCTTCGACGGTGGAACGGCCCCAACCTTTCACTCAGTGTGGTTCTGCGACTGACGTTCTTCACTGTAGAGGTGATTTTTTTCTTATATGTAGTTATTGTACAGTAATTTTGTGGACTTCATTGTTGCTGTTTTATTGTAGGTTTAGAAGAGAAAAATTGATACTAATTCCTAACTGTATCTGTATGTAAAAGTAGATGATTTAATATGTTGTTCTGTTTGTTCTTTTTTCTTTGTTGAGGCTTGTATATTTATGTTGGAAAACCTGAGTTACATAATAAAGCAGAAGAAGCTTTTATTAGTACTAATTTCTTTGTCTCCTAGCTTGATAGTGAAATAATGAAGATTTAATAAAAGGGTCTTCTTCTGGTGTTGTGTTGCAGTCTTTAATTTCATCTGGTTCTGCCGTGCTTCGTTGGTCTGCTGCCGGTCTGCTCCGATCGTCTCCTCTGCTGAAGGTAAGTCCAGTTTAATGTAGATGAACCTTGATTCTGCTGATGTTGTGACTGAAGATATTAGTTTTATATCTGTTGGACTATATTAGTGTTATTAGCTTTTGCTTTCTTTTAACTCTGTTCGATTTTGTTTTTTTTTTACTTTTGTGTTTGTGAATTGAGTAAAGTAGGTAACTATTTGATCCTTAGTAACATAGGGATATGGATTAAATTTTGTTAATAATGTTGTGTATTTTACATTGCATTGAATTAGGATAGTTTATGCTGCTCTGCTCATCCGGCGTTGTCTTTTGCCTCTGCTGGTCTGATTCGGGTGTCCTTCTTCTCCTGCTGGTCTGGTCTGGTCCGATTACATTTCTGCTTAAGGTAACTTCAGCTTATTTGAGTATTGTTAAATATGCTGCTATCTGATAATCTTAGCTGAAATATTGAACATTGAGTCTGCTGAAGGTAACTTCAGTTTATTTGAGTATTGTTGGTTGATTATGCTGATGTTGTTGTGGTTGAAAGTATTGGTGTGTAACATGGTCGATTATCTAATTTTTAGGTTATTGGGAGAGTTGATATTTTTGTTCTATTTTTTATTTCTGGGCTTTATTATTTTGGTTCTATTTTTTGCACTTTTTTTGGTGATTTTGAAAGTGATAGTCCCGGTGATGCTATGTTATGTCATGCTGCTCTCTTTCTTTTCACTCTTTACATCCTTCTATCCATTCTTGTCTCCTGCAGAAATTAGTCCAATGGTCAATTACCAGAAATATTGGGTTAATTTTGATAGGCGTACTCCTGAGTTTAGAAAGTGCCTCGATGAATTATTTTTGGATATTGCCTTCTCTCAACCCGGTGTGAAAAATCAAATACGTTGTCCTTGTCCCAAATGCAACAATTTTATGTTCAAATTTAGAAATGAAGTTCATCATCATGTGCGCCAATGGGGGATAGTGACCTCTTATAAAACATGGGTGCATCATGGTGAGATACTTCAAGATACATCCACTATAGATGTGTCTGATCTAAATGAAATTGATTGTGAAAGGGAGAACGATTCTGCCACTTATGAGATGTTGTATAACATCTTTAGAGGAGAAACACTAGGGGAGACGCCGAGAGATTTCGCTACCAACGTAGATGAAAATATAGAAGAAGAACCTCATCAGGGGGCAAAGAGGTTCCAGAGGCTAATGAGGGATTATGAGCAAAGCCTGTATCCGGACAGTGGGATATCAAGGTTATCTTTCATTGTCAAGTTGTTTCAAATGAAATGTCGCTATGGATGGAGCAACAATTCAGTTGATGCTTTGTTGCTCTTTCTAAAAAGCATATTTCCAAAGGAAAACTCTTGTCCAACTTCATTTTATGATGCTCGAAAAGTCATTCGAGATTTGGGATTAGATTACGAGAAGATAGATGCTTGTGTGAATGATTGCATTTTGTTTCGGGGGCAAGAATATGCTGATCTTGATGAATGTCCAAAGTGTAAGCAATCTAGATGGGTAAAGGGGAGGGGGAATGAAAAGGATAACCTTCGGAAGAAGGTACCCCAGAAGATACTAAGATACTTTCCGTTAAAACCTAGGCTTCAAAGGATCTTCATGTGTGAAGAAACAGCGCGAGCAATAAGGTGGCACAAAGAGAAACGACTTGACGATGGAGTCCTAAAACACCCAGCAGATTCGATGGCGTGGAAGACATTCGATGAGGAGCACGAATGGTTTGCACGTGATGCTAGAAATATCAGGCTTGGAGTTGCTAGTGATGGATTCAATCCGTTCGGCAATATGAACATTTCCTATAGTACGTGGCCAGTTGTTCTCATCCCATATAACTATCCTCCCTGGATGGCTTTGAAACATTCAAATTGGATGTTATCTCTACTTATTCCAGGCCCTAAATCCCCTGGCAATTCTATTGATGTATACTTAGAACCGTTAATTGAAGAGTTGAAAGAATTGTGGGAAGGGGGTGTTGAAACATTTGATGTGGTTCAGAGACGGAACTTTAAGTTGTCTGCTGCAGTTTTATGGACAATAAATGATTATCCAGCCTATGCTATGTTATCCGGTTGGAGCACTAAAGGTGCACTAGCATGTGCGTGTTGCCACAGGGAAACTAGATCTAAGAGGCTTAAACATGGACACAAGCATTGCTATATGGGTCATCGCCGCTATTTGCCGCATGATCATCCGTGGCGAAGAAATAAGAGTTCTTTCGACAATACCAGGGAACTTGGCGAAGCACCTAAGCCACTGTCTGGTTATGATGTCGTAGAAGATTTCAAGACTTTTGAACAAACGGAGTTTGGGAACAATACTAAAAAGAGAAAGAAGTATGAGCATGACAAGGTGGCTGGAAATTGGAAAAAGAAAAGCATTTTCTTTGAGTTGCCTTATTGGAAGACATTATTGTTACATCATAATTTAGATGTAATGCATATAGAGAAGAACGTGTTCGATAATATACTGGGTACACTATTGAATATAGATGGAAAGACAAAGGACAATCTTAATGCACGGCTTGATCTTCAACTTATGGGTATCAAGAGAGACCTTCATCCTCGTAGAGTGGGCAACAAGTTTGTGATGCCGATAGCCAAATATACTTTGTCAAAGACTAGGAAGGAGAATGAAAGGCAACTTCTTTGTCAGTTCTTGAAAGAACTCAAGTTGCCTGATTCGTATTCATCAAATATTGGAAGGTGTGTGCACGTTGAAGATTGCAAAATTTATGGCTTGAAGAGCCATGATTGCCATGTCCTAATAGAACGGCTGCTACCACTTGCAATTCGTGAGCTTTTACCCAAAGAAGTTTGTGAACCGTTGATACATCTAAGTATTTACTTTGGAGAGCTTTGTTCCAAAGAATTGAAGGTGGACGTTCTAGACAAACTTGAAACCCAGATTGCAATCACACTATGTAAATTAGAGACCGTTTTTCCTTCGGCTTTTTTTGATGTGATGGTTCACCTAACCGTTCATCTTGCCCATGAAGCTAAGTTAGTCGGACCTGTTCAATATCGCTGGATGTACTCTGTTGAGAGGTTAGCCCTTTAGAATTGACAACAACTTAGAATTTGCCTTATAGTGTTGTATATGTAGGTTTCTAACATTCCTTAAAAATTCAATTCTAGATATTTGCGCACACTAAAGAGTTATGTGGGAAACAAAGCACGTCCTGAGGGGTCAATATGTGAGGGTTATATCTCGGAAGAAGCAATGACCCTTGTGGGGAGATATTTGGATGAAAATTCTAAGAATTCTGACCCTGGCGAGAATGAACCTATGCGAGGCATAGCTGTGTTCAAAGTACTTTGCCAGTTTAGTTGTAAAGGGGCATACAAGGAACTTAGTATCTTAGAGCATAGGGAAGCTCAATTCTATGTGCTGAGGAATTGTGAAGAAGTTCAACCATGGGTTGATGAACATATGGCAGTTTTAACAAGAGAAAATCCAAGATATCTGCAGAAAAGGCACAAGGATCAATTTGTGAAATGGTTTGAAAGGAAGGTAAATGAGTAAACTTTGATAATTGTAGAATTGAAGAGTCTCTTGGTAGTTTTTAGTTTTAATTGCAATTCATTAATGTAGATTTCAGATCTACACAAAGTAGGGAGTGCACGGGTGAATAATCAGCTGCTTTCTCTAGCAAGAGGTCCTGATCGTCGTGCACATTTCTACAACACATGTGCTGTCAACGGTTTTACATTTCGAAGCAAAACCCATGAAGCCTCTTTGAAGACTCAAAATAGTAGAGTAGTTGTGAAGGGAGATGAATTGACTGGGGTGTGGATTATTATGGCGTGTTGACTGATATTATTGAGTTAGATTATGTCGGAAAACATAAAGTGGTCTTATTTAAGTGTGAGTGGTTTGATGTTCCTCCAATAGGCCGAAATCAAAGTAGGGGATATAGTAAAGATGAGTATGGATTCATAAATGTGGATGTCACATATGTTAGATATAAGGATGAGCCTTTCATTTTAGCATGTCAAGCTGAGCAAGTATACTATGTAAAGGCAATTAAAAGGCCTAATTGGTGTACTGTGGTCCGAGTAAAGCCTCGCAATACATATGATGTGCCCGAGCAAGATATCATGCAAGAAGAGGCATACCAACAAGCTGAAATGGGAAGCTTTAATCAAGTACCCAGTTCGGGTGATATGAATTTTTTGATGGAATTGGGTAGAGGTGACATAGAGGGATCAAGTGTGGACGTCCCTAAGTCTATGGAAGATAAAGAAGAAGAAGAAGAAGAGGAAGAAGAAGAAGAAGAAGAAGAGGAAGAAGAAGAAGAAGAAGAAGAAGAAGAAGATTCAAATGATAGTGATTGACTTCTTAGTATTTTTATTTTGGGGATTACAAGATCTTTGCAATTGCTAAATTATCCATTTTTTGTATAGGAGGATGATTGACCTTATCCACTTTTTGTATAGGATGGTGACTGAATTTAGAGTAGTTTGACTTTACGCTCTCACATCATATTTGCATTTGCTAAGTTATTCACTCTTTGTTCCACTTGTTTAACTTTTTTGAAAAGTATAATATATTTTGAATCATGTCCAACAAAATATTGATGTACTTTCCTTTGTAATTGTATATTAAATGATGTAGATATTTTATTATTTCATTTCTTTAATTTTATCTCTGTTAACTTTATTGTAGATTGCGTAACATAATGGCATCACGGAGATTGACAAGGGCTGCTGCATCTGGTTATACACCACGAGCACCTGCCCCAGCCCCGGCAGCCCGTGCCCATGCCCCAGCCCCAGCCCCTGCCCCAGCCCCGGCAGCCCCTGCCCCTGCAGCCCCTGCCCCAGCCCCTGCAGCCCCAGCTCCTGGAGCCCCTGCCCCAGCCCCTGCCCCAGCCCCTGCCCCAGCCCTGGCAGCCCCTGCAGCCCCTGCCCCAGCCCCAGCAGCCCCTGTCCCAGCCCAGGCAGACCCTACTTCAGCACCACCCACTGCCCCCGTTGATAGGCGTATCGGTAAAAGGGGACCTTCGCGTGGGATTGCAAAAAATAGGGTTATAAAAACAAAGCCAAATGGGAAATTGGAATTGCCAATCTCTATGGAGAACTTAGCTCCTAATGGCATCCATGCTGATCTGTTTGCATCTGAAGTGGGTATTGTTACAAGACAAAATGCTCCTTTGGATGTAGAGAAATGGAGCCAAGTTGGAGATGATGTCAAGCAAAAAATATGCGACATTGTTTTGGTAATACATATTTATATTTTCTGCTATTATGTATATTAAAGCTTTTATTTCTGCTAACTAATTTTGACAAATCATATGTAGGAAAAGTTTGATATAGCAGATACGTAGGTAACGCGCAATATGATTTTAGCTAAGGCTAACATATGTTATCGAAGTTGGCGCTCAAGACTGCGTGAGCACTATGAGTTGTATCAAACTGATGAGGAGCGCCTTCAAAATCCGCCAAACAATGTTCTACCGGAGACATGGGAGAATTTGGTATCCTACTTTGGAAGTCCTTCTTTTCAGGTTTGAATTTTTCATTGTCACAACCATTCAGATGTGCTTATGTTGTTTTGCTATTTTAGGTCAGTGCAAATAATTATACCTTACCTCCTTTTCTCTTTTTGTGAGTTTGGTCTTCTATAGGAAAAAAGTTTAAGAAACAAAGATAATAGAAAGCATCACGTTGTACCACATATTGTTGGTCGAAGGACATTTCAAGTTGTTAGACGTGATCGGGTAAATAGTCTTAAACTGTTTAATTTGGTCTTAAATTTTCTGCTATGTCACGTTTGTACTTAACTACATGCTATATTTTAAACTTCCAAAAAATTTGCAGCGCCATCCTAGAACTGGTGTCGAACCTGACATTCAAGAATTGTGGCAAATTACTCATCAAAAGAGTAATGGAGAATGGGTCAATGAAAAAGCTGAACAAATTGATGTAATATTACTAACCTTTTCCTCTTTCAACTGCATGGAAGTTAAATTTTATCTCCATTTTCAAATCACAAATTGGATTGTGTAGGATGATATTAGCTCTATGCTGGATGAATCCTATGATTTGGAAAATCTTCTCACTCCAAATGAAGCTTTTCTACTTGTGAGAGGTGACAAAAGTGGTGCAACTTATGGCATAAAGGCTACAAAATCTAAGTTAAGGATTCAAGCACAACTTCAAGAAGCAATGCAAGACCGTGAGGAGCTAACAAAGGAAATAGATGTGCTCAAAGAAAAACTTGAAGAGCAACGAACACGGCAAGAGGAAGAATTAGCTCAAATGAAAGCTCAATTAGAAGCTCAACAAGCTGTTGTGAACTCTCTCATGGCGCGCTTTGACAATGAAACAAACTAGACCCTAAAGGTACTCCTAAAGTTGCTTATGGCTTTAATACATTTTCGTAGATGATTCCCATTTTATATTAGTATACTTTAATTTGTTTATGGATCTATCTATCACATTTTGCTTGTGTCATGGTTGAAATATGACAAATGTCCTATTATTTGGTTTGATAAATTTGGTTGGGTATGGCTGAGACATAAGTTGCGCTTTGGTTGTGTTTGTTGGAACCGTGGACGGTGGAAATATCCAAATTTTAGGGGAGGTTCTGCCGAAATTTTTCTAAACATTTTGGATAAAACTTAGTGGAAAAAATAAAATCAGTGTTATATCTTGTTTCTAACTTCTTTGTTTCGGTTTTTCTTATTTACAGGAGTGCTGAAATGGTGATCATATGCTACCAAGAATTAGCTCAACAATATTTTGATGCATAGAGACATTAACCTATGTTAGAACTTTTATGTTTTGGTTGAACTTTGTATGTTAGAACTTTTATGTTTTGGTTGAACTAATCAATGTACTCACTAACTAATGTTATTTTGTTTCAAGACAATTTTAGCTAAAAAGATCTTGTTTGACTTATGTATGTTTTTGCATGTTATATACATGTAAACTTGCTTATTATCATTGTTAATATACCAGTTAATTTAAAAAATAATTTAGTAAATTATGCATGTAATTTGTAATAAAAAAAAGTAGTTACAAAATAATTAATCTGTTTTCGTAACTAAAGAAGAATATGTTACAAAATCATGTTACATTTTGTAACAAAATTTTTTGATAGGAAAAAAATTGACTGTCACGAAAAATACCTTCAATATCAAAAATTGTTACCACTTTTGTAACAGCTTATGTTTTTTTGTATCAAAAAAAAGTGTTACAAAATATGCTTTTGAATTGTAACAGTTCCATTTTTCGTTACAAAAACTTTTTGTAACGGGACTTACTGCAATGGACCCTTTTTTTGTTACAAAAAACTTTTGTTTCAAAATTTTGACGTTTTGTAACAATATTTTTTGTTACAAATGCGCCTTTTTCTTGTAGTGTCGTCCCTTGCATTGTAGCACCATCGACGCGTACGTGTACTTCGTGTGTGCGCGTCGATGCTGTCTTCTGCCTCAACCATGCTTGCGCGTACCATGCGTGCGTACGCGTCCTTTGTAGCATTCATTAACCGAATGCTACGCTCGCGTGGATGGTAAAATGTCACTTCTGCGTTCCAGCATCATGCACGCGTTCGTGCCAACCACCACTTTTGTCACATCGACGCGTGCGCGTCACGCGCGCGTGTGCGTCGGTGACCAATTTCAAATTCCAACTCTGAAAGTATCACAGGCATTCATTCAAAGTGAACATTGCGTTCTTGGTTTATGAACGCAAATCCCTCACCCACTTGTGCGCATCTTGCACGCGTACGCGTGGATCTCCAAACATGCTGCCCCACACGGAAGCATCTTGTACGCGTGCGCGTCGCCTGTGAACGTAGCGTTCATCAATTGAACGCAGCGTTCGTCTGCACCTTGTATTTCTCTGCTTTTCTTTCTTTATCTTTTTACCTGCCATCAACCAAACAAGCAATCAAAGCCTAGCCAAAATCAAAAGGTTTTGCATCATTCATAATAATCAACTAAATTGTGCATAAATCTCATGATTTTGTATAAAGTTAATAATGTTTGGTTGAGTCAAGATAATCATGAAATTCCACTCCAATCACTTACTTATCGTGCAAGAAAGTGCATAAAACCTAATAAAAACAAGTAAAAATTCTAGTAAAGCTAGTACAAAATGACTTGTCATCATCAGGTCTAGCTTTGGAAGTATTGCTGAAGGCATCAGGATGCTGTAAGTAGCGCGTTGGCGAGCTTTTCGAGTTTGGAGTAGCGCTTCTCGGTGTTTTAGAGAACTTTGATAATGAAGTACACGGGAGTTTGTGTCTTTTGTTCATCTCCCCAGATGAGCGCAGTTGCTAGTGCTTCCTCAATTACAGATAAGTAGAGGTACATTGTCTCTCCTATGCTGAGTTTTGAGAGTATGGGGGATCTGCCAGTACTTTTTGAAATGTTAGAAGGCTTCTTCGCATTTGGGTTTACATTTGAAGTTACCCTTTTTCATGAGCTTTAAAAAGGGGATGGCTTTTTTGGGACGAGGCTCTGATGAGCGGATAATTTATATGCTTTTTGGTATTGTTTTTAGATAGTTTTTAGTAGGATCTAGCTACTTTTTAGTATATTTTTATTATTTTTTAAGCAAAATTCACATTTCTGGACTTTACTATGAGTTTGTGTATTTTTCTGTGATTTCAGGTATTTTCTGGCTGAAATTGAGGGACCTGAGCAAAAATCTGATTCAGAGGCTGAAAAAGGACTGCTGATGTTGTTGGATTCTGATCTCCCTGCACTCGAAATGGATTTTTTGGAGCTACAGAAGTCCAAATGGCGCGTTCTCAATTAAGTTGGAAAGTAGACATCCAGGGCTTTCCAGCAATATATAATAGTCCATGCTTTGTCCGAGTTTTGACGACGCAAACTGGCATCCAAACACCAACTTGCTGCCCTATTCTGGCGTTAAACACCAGAAACAGGTTACAAGCTAGAGTTAAATGCTAAAAATAGGCTGCAAACTGGCGTTTAACTCCAAGAAAAGTCTCTACACATGAAAGCTTCAATGCTCAGCCCAAGCACACACCAAGTGGGCCCAGAAGTAGATTTCTGCATCATTTACTTATTTTTGTAACCCTGGTAACTAGTTTAGTATAAATAGAACTTTTTACTATTGTACTGGGGGATTTTTGATAAGTTTTATGCTATCTTAGACATTGGGGGCTGGCCTCACGGCCATGCTTGGACCTTCATCACTTATATATTTTCAACGGTGGAGTTTCTACACACCATAGATTAAGGTGTGGAGCTCTGCTGTTCCTCGAGTATTAATACAATTACTACTATTTTCTATTCAATTCAAGCTTATTCTTGTTCTAAGATATCCATTCGCACACAAGAACATGATGAATGTGATGATTATGTGACGCTCATCACCATTCTCACTTATGAAAGCATGCCTGACAAACACTTCTGTTCTACATGAAAACAAGCTTGAATGCATATCTCTTAGCCTTCTGGTTCACGATCAGAGTCTTCGTGGTATAAGCTAGAATCAATTGGCAGCATTCTTGAGATCCGAAAAGTCTAAACCTTGTCTGTGGTATTCCGAGTAGGATCTGGAATGGGATGACTATGGCGAGCTTCAAACTCGCAAGTGTTGGGCGTAGTGACAGACGCAAAAGGATCAATAGATCCTTGGTGCACGAAATTGTGATCATCAATGGCGCCATCAACATGGTACGCTCAATTGCAATCTCAACTCTTTATCACAACTTCGCACAACTAACCAGCAAGTGCACTGGGTCGTCCAAGTAATAAACCTTACGCGAGTAAGGGTCGATCCCACGGAGATTGTTGGTATGAAGCAAGCTATGGTCATCTTGTAAATCTTAGTCAGGCAGATTCAAATGGTTATGGATGATTTATGAATAAAGCATAAAATAAAGATAGAGATACTTATGTAATTCATTGGTGAGAATTTCAGATAAGCGTATGGAGATGCTTTGTCCCTTCCGTCTCTCTGCTTTCCTACTGTCTTCATCCAATCCTTCTTACTCCTTTCCATGGCAAGCTATATGTTGGGCATCACCGTTGTCAATGGCTATAGTCCCGTCCTCTCAGTGAAAATGTTCAACGCGCTCTGTCACAGCACAGCTATTCAGCTGTCGGTTTTCGATCATGTCGGAATAGAATCCAGTGATTCTTTTGCGTCTGTCACTAACGCCCCACAATCGCGAGTTTGAAGCTCGTCACAGTCATTCAATCATTGAATCCTACTCAGAATACCACAGACAAGGTTTAGACCTTCCGGATTCTCTTGAATGCCACCATCAATTCTAGCTTATACCACGAAGATTCCGATTAAGGGATCCAAGAGATATCTACTCAATCTAAGGTAGAACGGAGGTGGTTGTCAGGCACACGTTCATAGGTGAGACTGATGATGAGTGTCATAGATCATCACATTCATCAAGTTGAGGAACAAGTGATATCTTAGAACAAGAACAAGCTGAATTGAATAGAAGAACAATAGTAATTGCATTAATACTCGAGGTACAGCAGAGCTCCACACCTTAATCTATGGTGTGTAGAAACTCCACCGTTGAAAATTGGTGGACGAAATTGTGATCCATATTCTTTGTATTTGTATGAAATCATTATTATGGCACCGGTTGAATTCACAACTCCGTTCAACTAACCAGCAAGTGTACTGGGTCGTCCAAGTAATAAACCTTACGTGAGTAAGGGTCGATCCCACAGAGATTGTTGGTATGAAGCAAGCTATGGTCACCTTGTAAATCTCAGTTAGGCAGATTAAATTGGTTTATGGTTTCGAAAATTAATAATAAAATAGAAATAATAAAAGGGATACTTATGCAGATTCATTGGTGGGAATTTCAGATAAGCGAATGGAGATACTGTATGGCTCAAGAACGCCTACTTTCCTATTGCTTCAACTCAATCCTTCTTACTCCTTTCCATGGCAAGCTGTGTATAGGGGTTCACCGTTCGACGATGGCTACTTTGTATCCTCTCTGGAAAATGGTCCTCTGCGCTGTCACTCGCATGGCTAATCGTTTGGAGGCATCACACTGGCCGAAGGCTACATCCCATCCTCGCAGTGGAAACTACGCTCACGCGCTCTGTCACAGCACGACTAATCACTGGTTGGTTCCCGCTCCTACTGGAATAGAATCCCTTGATTCTTTTACGTCTGTCACTAACGCCCAGCACTTGCGAGTCTGAAGCACGTCACAGTCATTCATTACCGGAATCCTACTCGGAATACCACAGACAAGGTTAGACTTTCCGGATTCCCAGGATCCTACTCGGAATACCACAGACAAGGTGAGACTTTCCGGATCCTCATGAATGCCGCCATCTATCTAGCTTATACCACGAAGATTCTGTTGGGGAATCTAAGAGATACACATTCAAGCTCGGTTGCATGTAGAACGGAGGTGGTTGTCAATCACGCGCGTTCATAGGTGAGAATGATGATGAGCGTCACATAATCATCACATTCATCATGTTCTTGGGTGCGAATGAATATCTTGGAATAAGAACAAGTTGAATTGAATGGAAGAAAATAGAATTGCATTAATACTTGAGGTACAGTAGAGCTCCACACCCTTAATCTATGGTGTGCAGAAACTCCACCGTTGAAAATACATAAGTAAAAGGGTCAGGCATGGCCGAATGGCCAGCCCCCAAAACGTGATCAATAGCCTCTTAGGATGAAGAATAAAACAAAACTGAGACCAAAGATGTCTAATACAATAGTTAAATGTTCTATTTATAATAAACTAGCTCCTAGGGTTTGCATGAGTAAGTAATTGATGCATAAATCCACTTCCGGGGCCCACTTGGTGTATGCTTGGGTTGAGCTTGATCAATCCACGAGCTGAGGCTCCTCTTGGAGTTGAACTCCGAGTTATGACGTGTTTTGGGCGTTCAACTCCGGATCATGACGTTTTTCTGGCGTTTAACTCCAGACAGCAGCATGTACTTGGCGTTCAACGCCAAGTTACGTCGTCAATTTCCAAATGAAATATGGACTATTATATATTGCTGGAAAGCTCTGGATGTCTACTTTCCAACGCCGTTGAGGGCGTGCCAATTAGAGTTCTGTAGCTCCAGAAAATCCATTTCGAGTGCAGGAAGGTCAGATTCCAACAGCATCAGCAGTCCTTTTGTCAGCCTTTTTCAGAGTTTTGCTCAAGTCCCTCAATTTCAGCCAGAAATTACCTGAAATCACAGAAAAACACACAAAATCATAGTAAAGTCTAGAAATGTGAATTTAACATAAAAACTAATGAAAACATCCCTAAAAGTAGCTTGAACTTACTAAAAACTACCTAAAAACAATGCCAAAAAGCGTATAAATTATCCGCTCATCACAACACCAAACTTAAATTGTTGCTTGTCCCCAAGCAACTGAAAATCAAATAGGATAAAAAGCAGAGAATATACTATAAATTCCAAAATATCAATGAATATTAATTATAATTAGATGAGCGGGACTTGTAGCTTTTTGCTTCTGAACAGTTTTGGCATCTCACTTTTTCCTTTGTAGTTTAGAGTGATTGGCGTCTCTTAGGAACTTAGAATTTTGGATAGTGTTATTGACTTTCCTAGTTAAGCATGTTGATTCTTGAACACAGCTACTTATGAGTCTTGGCCGTGGCCCTAAGCACTTTGTTTTCCAGTATTACCACCAGATACATAAATGCCACAAACACATAACTGGGTGAACCTTTTCAGATTGTGACTCAGCTTTGCTAGAGTCCCCAGTTAGTGGTGTCCAGAGCTCTTAAGCACACTCTTTTTGCTTTGGATCACGACTTTAACCACTCAGTCTCAAGCTTTTCACTTGGACCTTCATGACACAAGCACATGGTTAGGGACAGCTTGGTTTAGCCGCTTAGGCCTGGATTTTATTTCCTTGGGCCCTCCTATCCATTGATGCTCAAAGCCTTGGATCCTTTTTACCCTTGCCTTTTGGTTTTAAGGGCTATTGGCTTTTTCTGCTTGCTTTTTCTTTTTCTTTCTATTTTTTTTGCCAATTTTTTTTCACAAGCTTCTTCTTTTTCAATGCTTTTTCTTGCTTCAAGAATCAATTTCATGATTTTTCAGATCATCAATAACATTTCTCTTTGTTCATCATTCTTTCAAGAGCCAACAATTTTAACATTCATAAACAACAAGATCAAAAGACATATGCACTGTTCAAGCATTCATTCAGAAAACAAAAGTATTGTCACCACATCAATATAATTAAATTATATTCAAGGATAAATTCGAAATTCATGTACTTCTTGTTCTTTTGAATTAAAACATTTTTCTTTTAAGAGCGGTGAAGGATTGATGGATTTTATTCATAGCTTTAAGGCATGGTTACATACTAATGATCATGAAATAAAGACACAAAACATAGATAAACACACATTAAAAACCGAAAAATAGAAAGAAATAGAGAACAAGGAATGAATCCACCTTTAGTGGCGCCTTCTTCTTGAAGGTCCAATAATGTCCTTAAGCTCTTCTATGTCCCTTCCTTGCCTTTGTTGCTCCTCCCTCATTGCTCTTTGATCTTCTCTTATTTCTTGGAGAATGATGGAGTGCTCATGATGTTCCACCCTTAATTGTTCAACATTGTGGCTCAAGCCTTCTAAGGAAGTGTTGAGTTGTTCCCAATAGTTGTTTGGAGGAAAGTGCATCCCTTGAGGCATCTCAGGGATTTCTTGATGATGAGCTTCCTCATGCATCTCTTGAGAACCGTGAGGGGTCTCTCTTGCTTGCTCCATCCTCTTCTTGGTGATGGGCTTATCCTCTTCAATGAGGATGTCTCCTTCTATGATAACTCCAGCTGAGTAACACAGATGGCAAATAAGGTGAGGAAAAGCTAGCCGTGCCATGGGTGAAGGCTTGTCGGCTATTTTGTAGATTTCATTGGAGATGACCTCATGAACTTCTACTTCCTCTCCAATCATGATGCCATGAATCATGATGGCCCGATCCACAGTAACTTCAGATCGGTTGCTAGTAGGAATGATGGAGCGTTGAATGAACTCCAACCATCCTCTAGCTATAGGCTTGAGGTCCAGTCTTCTTAGTTGGACTGGCTTGCCTTTGGAGTCTCTCTTCCATTGAGCTCCTTCCACACAAATGTCCATAAGGACTTGGTCCAACCTTTGATCAAAGTTGACCCTTCTAGTGTAGGGGCGTTCATCTCCTTGCATCATGGGCAAGTGGAATGCCAACCTCACATTTTCCGGACTAAAATCCAAGTATTTCCCCCGAACCATTGTGAGATAATTCTTTGGACTCGGGTTCATACCTTGATCATGGTTCCTAGTGATCCATGCATTGGCATAGAACTCTTGAACCATTAAGATTCCGACTTGTTGCATGGGGTTGGTTAGGACTTCCCAACCTCTTCTTCGGACTTCATGTCGGATCTCCGGATACTCATTTTTCTTGAGCTTGAAAGGGACCTCAGGGATCACCTTCTTCTTTGCCACAACATCATAGAAGTGGTCTTGATGGCTCTTGGAGATGAATCTTTCCATCTCCCATGACTCGGAGGTGGAAGCTTTTGTCTTCCCTTTTCCTTTTCTAGAGGATACTCCGGCCTTAGGTGCTGGTGGACGAAATTGTGATCCATGTTCTAACTATTTTGAGATGAAGTCTTTTATTATGGCACTGGTTGAATCCACAACTCCGTTCAACTAACCAGCAAGTGTACTGGGTCGTCCAAGTAATAAACCTTACGTGAGTAAGGGTCGATCCCACAGAGATTGTTGGTATGAAGCAAGCTATGGTCACCTTGTAAATCTCAGTTAGGCAGATTAAATTGGTTTATAGAATTTCGAATATTACTAATAGAAAGAAAATAAAAGGGATAGAAATACTTATGTAAATTAATAGTGGGAATTTCAGATAAGTGTATGAAGATGCTGTGCTCCTCTTGAATCTCTACTTTCTTATTGCTTTCATCCAATCCTTCTTACTCCTTTCCATGGCAAGCTGTATGTAGGGCATCACCGTTGTCAATGGCTACATCCCATCCTCTCAGTGAAAATGGTCCTCTGCGGCTGTCACTCGCATGGCTAATCATCTGTCGGTTCTCAATCAGGTTGGAATAGAATCCCTTGATTCTTTTGCGCTTGTCATCACGCCCAGCCTTCAGGAGTTTAAAGCTCGTCACAGTCATTCAATCCCAGAATCCTACTCGGAATACCATAGACAAGGTTTAGACTTTCCGGATCCTCATGAATGCCGCCATCTATCTAACTTATACCACGAAGATTCTGTTGGGGAATCTAAGAGATACGCATTCAAGCTCTGTTGCATGTAGAACGGAAGTGGTTGTCAATCACGTGCGTTCATAAGCGAGAATGATAATGAGGGTTATCTAATCATCACATTCATCATGTTCTTGGGTGCGAATGAATATCTTGGAATAAGAATAAAAGAGAATTGAATAGAAAGTAATAGTAATTGTATTGAAACTTGAGGTACAGCAGAGCTCCACACCCTTAATCTATGGTGTGTAGAAACTCCACCGTTGAAAATACATAAGTAAAAGGTTCAGGCATGGCCGAATGGCCAGCCCCCTAAATGTGATCAATAGCCTCTTAGGATGAAGAATAAAATAAAATTGAGACCAAAGATGTCTAATACAATAGTAAGAGGTCCTATATATACTAGACTAGCTACTAGGGTTTACATAAGTAAGTAATTGATGCATAAATCCACTTCCGGGGCCCACTTGGTGTATGCTTGGGCTGAGCTTGATTAATCCACGAGCTGAGGCTTCTCTTGAAGTTGAACTCCGAGTTATGACGTGTTTTGGGCGTTCAACTCCGGATCATGACGTTTTTCTGGCGTTTAACTCCAGACAGCAGCATGAACTTGGCGTTCAACGCCAAGTTACGTCGTCAATTTCCGAATAAAGTATGGACTATTATATATTGCTGGAAAGCCCTGGATGTCTACTTTCCAACGCCGTTGAGAGCGCTGCAATTGGATTTCTGTAGCTCCAGAAAATCCATTTTGAGTGCAGGGAGGTCAGATTCCAACAGCATCAGCAGTCCTTTTGTCAGCCTTTTTCAGAGTTTTGCTCAAATCCCTCAATTTCAGCCAGAAATTACCTGAAATCACAGAAAAACACACAAACTCATAGTAAAGTCCAGAAATGTGAATTTAACATAAAAACTAATGAAAACATCCCTAAAAGTAGCTTGAACTTACTAAAAACTACCTAAAAACAATGCCAAAAAGCGTATAAATTATCCGCTCATCACAACACCAAACTTAAATTGTTGCTTGTCCCCAAGCAACTGAAAATCAAATAGGATAAAAAGAAGAGAATATACTATAAATTCCAAAATATCAATGAATTTTAATTATAATTAGATGAGCGGGACTTGTAGCTTTTTGCTTCTGAACAGTTTTGGCATCTCACTTTTTCCTTTGAAGTTTAGAATGATTGGCTTCTCTAGGAACTTAGAATTTCAGATAGTGTTATTGACTTTCCTAGTTAAGCATGTTGATTCTTGAACACAACTACTTATGAGTCTTGGCTGTGGCCCTAAGCACTTTGTTTTCCAGTATTACCACCGGATACATAAATGCCACAGACACATTACTGGGTGAACCTTTTCAGATTGTGACTCAGCTTTGCTAGAGTCCCCAGTTAGAGGTGTCCAGAGCTCTTAAGCACACTCTTTTGCCTTGGATCACGACTTTAACCACTTAGTCTCAAGCTTTTTACTTGGACCTTCATGACACAAGCACATGGTTAGGGACAGCTTGATTTAGCCGCTTAGGCCTGGATTTAATTTCCTTGGGCCCTCCTATCCATTGATGCTCAAAGCCTTGGATCCTTTTTACCCTTGCCTTTTGGTTTTAAGGGCTATTGGCTTTTTCTAATGCTCCTTCTTTTTTTCTATTTTTTTTTTCGCCATTTTTTTTTCAAATTTTTTTTTCGCAAGCTTTCGTTTTCACTGCTTTTTCTTGCTTCAAGAATCAATTTCATGATTTTTCATATCCTCAATAACATTTCTCTTTGTTCATCATTCTTTCAAGAGCCAACAGTTTTAACATTCATAAATAACAAGATCAAAAGACATATGCACTGTTCAAGCATTCATTCAGAAAACAAAAATATTGTCACCACATCAATATAATTAAATTAAATTCAAGGATAAATTTGAAATTCATGTACTTCTTGTTCTTTTGAATTAAAACATTTTTCTTTTAAGAGAGGTGAAGGATTAATGGATTTTATTCATAGCTTTAAGACATAGTTACTACATACTAATGATCATGAAGTAGAGACATAAAACATAGATAAACACAACATTAAAAACCGAAAAGCAGAAAGAAATAAGAACAAGGAATGAATCCACCTGGGTGAAGGTGGCGCCTTCTTGAAGAACCAATGGTGCTCTTTGAGCTCCTCTGTGTCTTTTCCTTGCTTCTGTTGAATGATTCCTAGTAATTTTGGTATTCCTCCCCTTAGTTGCTTCCAATATTTGTGTGGAGGACAACTTATCCCCTGAGGTATCTCAGGGATCTCTTGATTTGCAGCCACATGTTCTACCACTGAGCTATGACGGCTTATATTAGTCTTTCCATCTCCCAAGACTCAGAGGTGGAAGCTTTTGTCTTCCCTTTGAGGTTTCTCTGGCCTTAGGTGCCATTAATGGTAATGGAAAAGCAAAAAAGCTATGCTTTTACCATACCAAACTTAAAATATTGCTCGCCCTCGAGCAAGAGAAGAAAGAAGAGAAGAAGAAGAAGAATGAAAATGGAGGAGAGTGAGGGGAGATGGATTCGGCTATATGGGTGGGATTGGGTGGGAAGGAGAGGTTGAATTGTAAAGGTAGGTGGGGTGTATGGGGAAGAGTGGATAAATGTGGGTGGTGAATGAAAAATAGAAGGGATGACCATGAATGGAGAGAGAGAGGGCGAGGTAGGTGGGGATCCTGTGAGGTTCACAGATCCTGAGGTGATCCTGTGGGGTCCACAGATCCTGAGGTGTCAAGGAATTCCATCCCTGCACCAAATAGGCATGTAAAATGCCTTGGCACACCATTCTGGCGTTTAAACGCCCATTGGTTCACGTTCTGGGCGTTCAACGCCCATGTAAAGCATGTTTCTGGCATTGAACGCCAGTTTCATGCTTGTTACTGGCGTTCAGCGCCAGTTTTTCTCCTCTAGGCACATTCCTGGCGTTCAGCGCCAGGATGTTGCTTGTTTCTGGCGTTCAGCGCCAGAATGGTGCTCTGTTCTGGCGTTGAACGCCAGCCAGATGCATCTTACTGGCGTTGAACGCCAGCCTGTGCGTCCTCCAGGGTGAAAAAATTTTTTCTTCTGTTTTTGACTCTGTTTTTAATTTTTTTGATTTTTTTGTGCCTCCTCATGATCATGTACCTAATAAAACACAAAATAACAATAAAATAGTATAAAATAGTAATTAGATAAATAAAATTGGGTTGCCTCCCAACAAGCGCTTCTTTAATGTCAATAGCTTGACAGTGGCTCTCATGGAGCCACAAGGTGATAAGGTCAATGTTGTATAGTTGCCAACACCAAACTTAGTGTTTGGATATGGGGTCTTAACACCAAACTTAGAGTTTGGTTGTGGCCTCACAACACCAAACTTAGAGTTTGACTGTGTGGGCTCTTCTTGACTCTGAATTGAGAGAAGCTCTTCATGCTTACTCTCTTCTGTCACAGAGGGATGGCCATGTGCCTTAAACACAAGGTATTCCCCATTCAATTGAAGGACTAACTCTCCTCTGTTGACATCTATCACAGCCTCTGCTGTGGCTAGGAAAGGTCTTCCAAGGATGATACATTCATCATCTTCCTTCCTAGTGTCTAGGATTATGAAATCAGTAGGGATGTAAAGGCCTTCAACCTTTACTAGAACGTCCTCTACTAACCCATAAGCTTGTCTCAATGACTTGTCTGCCAATTGTAATGAGAACAAGGCAGGTTGTACCTCAATGATCCCCAGTTTCTCCATTACAGAGAGTGGCATTAGATTTATCCCTGACCCCAGATCACACAGAGCTTTTTCAAAGATCATGGTGCCTATGGTACAAGGTATTAAGAACTTGCCAGGATCTTGTTTCTTTTGAGGTAGAATTTTCTGATTCCAAGTATCCAGTTCATTAATGAGCAAGGGAGGTTCACTTTCCCGAGTCTCATTACCAAATAACTTGGCATTCAGCTTCATGATAGCTCCTAAGTATTGAGCAACTTGCTTTCCAGTTACATCTTCATCCTCTTCAGAGGATGAATAGTCTTCAGAGCTCATGAATGGCAGAAGGAGATTTAATGGAATCTCTATGGTCTCTATATGAGCCAGATTCTTTGGATCCTTAATAGGAGACTCCTTCTTGCTTGAGGGACGTCCCAGGAGGTCTTTCTCACTAGGATTTTCGTCCTCCTCCTCCCTTATGCATTCGGCCATATTGACTATGTCAATGGCCTTGCACTCTCCTTTTGGATTCTCTTCTGTATTGCTTGGGAGAATACTGGGAGGAGTTTCAATGACTTTTTTACTCAGCTGGCCCACTTGTGCCTCCAGATTTCTAATGGAGGATCTTGTTTCATTCATAAAACTGAAAGTGGCCTTTGACAGATCAGAGACTACATTGGCTAAATTAGAAGTGTTTTGTTCAGAATTCTCTGTCTGTTGCTGAGAAGATGATGGATATGGCTTGCTATTGCCCAGCCTATTGCGTCCACCATTGTTAAAACCTTGTTGAGGTTTTTGTTGATCCTTCCATGAGAAATTAGGATGATTTATCCATGATGAGTTATAGGTGTTTCCATAAGGTTCACCCATGTAATTAACCTCTGCCATGGCAGGGTTCTCAGGATCATAAGCTTCTTCAGAAGCTGCCTCTCTAGTACTGTTGGATGCATGTTGCAATCCATTCAGATTTTGAGAGATCATGTTGACCTGTTGAGTCAACACTTTGTTCTGAGCCAATATGGCATTCAGAGTATCAATTTCAAGAACTCCTTTCTTTTGAGGTATCCCATTGTTCACGGAATTCCTCTCAGAAGTGTACATAAATTGGTTGTTTGCAACCATGTCAATGAGTTCTTGAGCCTCTTCAGGCGTCTTCTTCAGGTGAATAGATCCACCTGCAGAATGGTCCAATGACATTTTCGAAAATTCAGAGAGACCATAATAGAATATATCTAATATGGTCCATTCTGAAAACATGTCAGATGGACATCTTTTGGTCAGCTGCTTGTATCTTTCCCAGGCTTCATAGAGGGATTCACCATCTTTTTGTTTGAAGGTTTGAACATCCACTCTCAGCTTGCTCAGCTTTTGAGGAGGAAAGAATTTATCCAAGAAGGCAGTGACCAGCTTATCCCATGAGTCCAGGCTATCCTTGGGTTGTGAATCCAACCATATTCTAGCTCTGTCTCTTACAGCAAAAGGGAAAAGCATGAGTCTGTAGACTTCAGGATCTACTCCATTCGTCTTTATAGTCTCACAGATCTGCAAGAACTCAGTTAAAAACTGATAAGGGTCTTCAGATGGAAGTCCATAAAACTTGCAGTTTTGTTGCATTAAGGCAACTAGCTGAGGTTTCAGCTCAAAGTTGTTGGCTCCAATGGCAGGAATGGAGATGCTTCTTCCATCAAACTTGGACGTTGGCTTTGTGAAGTCACCAAGCATTCTCCTTGCATTATTATTATTTTCAGCTGCCATCTCCTTCTCTTGTTCGAAAATTTCTGAAATGTTGTTTCTGGATTGTTGTAATTTAGCTTTTCTTAATTTTTTCTT
This sequence comes from Arachis stenosperma, assembly GCF_014773155.1. Lineage (NCBI taxonomy): Eukaryota > Viridiplantae > Streptophyta > Magnoliopsida > Fabales > Fabaceae > Arachis > Arachis stenosperma. The sequence continues at coordinate 60,758,935 of NC_080378.1, read as the reverse complement.
CAAAGTCCTTTCAGGTTCTGGATCAATTTCAACAAGAGTGCCTTTATCCCTGTTCCTGCTCATATGAAAGAGAAGAAAACAAGAAAAGAAAGAGGAATCCTCTATGTCACAGTATAGAGATTCCTTTATGTTAGTAGAAAAAGAAGGGAGTAGAAGAATGAAGAAGAATTCGGATTTTTAGATGAAGAGAGGTGAAGAGAAGTGTTAGTAAACAAATAATTAAATAGAAGAAGAAAAGAGAAAGAGAATTTCGAAAATAATTTTAAAAAGGGGTTAGTGATTTTCGAAAAAGAGATAATGTAATTGAAATTAAAATTTGAAACATTTAGTTAATTAAAAAAGAATTTTTTTTTAAAAAGAGAGAGATATTTTCGAAAATAGAAGAGGGAGAGTAGTTAGGTGGTTTGAAAAAGATAAGAAACAAACAAAAAGTTAGTTAGTGATTGAAAAAGATTTGAAATCAAAATTTAAAAAGATAAGAAGAAAAGAAGTTAGATAAAAATTTTGAAATCAAATTTTGAAAAAGATAAATTTTGAGAAGGATAAGATAAAAAGATAAGATAAAAATTTTTAATAAAAAAATATTTTTAAAAAAGATTTAATTTTAAAATGACTTAACTAACAGACTCTACAAGAGAGATTCTAATTTAAAGATTGAACCTTTCTTATCAAGAAAGTAACAAACTTCAAATTTTTGAATCAATCACATTAATTGTTAGCATATTTTGAAAATATGGTATAAAAGATAAGAAAAAGATTTTGAAAATAATTTTTAAAATGAAATTTTGATTGACTTGTAAGAAACAAATAATTTTGAAAATTTTTGACCAAGTCAACCCAAAAATTCGAAAATTTGGAGGGAAATAAGGAAAAGATATTTTTTTTGAATTTTTGAATTTAATTATGAGAGAGAAAAAACAACAAAATACTTAATTCATGAAATTTTTAGATAAAACAATGAATGCATGCAAGAATGCTATGAATGTCAAGATGAACACCAAGAACACTTTGAAGATCATGATGAATATCAAGAACATAATTTTGAAAATTTTCAAGAAAAGAAAACATGCAAGACACCAAACTTAGAAATTTTAATGCTTGGAAAATATGAATGCAAAGATGCACATGAAAAACAAGAAAAGGCACAAACAAGAAAACATCAAGATCAAACAAGAAGACTTACCAAGAACAACTTGAAGATCATGAAGAACACTATGAATGCATGGGATTTCGAAAAATGCAAGAAAAATTTTTAAAGCATGCAATTGACACCAAACTAAAAAATTGACTCAAGACTCAAACAGAAACACAAAATATTTTTGATTTTTATGATTTTCTAATTTTTTGGATTTTATTAATTTTTTTCGAAATAATGTTAGGAAAAACGAAAAATAAAAGAAAAAAATTTTTGAAAAAGATTTTTGAAAAGAAAATTACCTAATCTGAGCGACAAGATGAACCATTTGTTGTCCATACTCGAACAATCCCCGGCAACGGCGCCAAAAACTTGGTGGACGAAATTGTGATCCATATTCTTTGTATTTGTATGAAATCATTATTATGGCACCGATTGAATTCACAATTCCGTTCAACTAACCAGCAAGTGTACTGGGTCGTCCAAGTAATAAACCTTACGTGAGTAAGGGTCGATCCCACAGAGATTGTTGGTATGAAGCAAGCTATGGTCACCTTGTAAATCTCAGTTAGGCAGATTAAATTGGTTTATGGTTTCGAAAATTAATAATAAATAGAAATAAGGGATACTTATGCAGATCATTGGTGGGAATTTCAGATAAGCGAATGGAGATACTGTATGGCTCAAGAACGCCTACTTTCCTATTGCTTCAACTCAATCCTTCTTACTCCTTCCATGGCAAGCTGTGTATAGGGGTTCACCGTTCGACGATGGCTACTTTGTATCCTCTCTGGAAAATGGTCCTCTGCGCTGTCACTCGCATGGCTAAGTCTGGAGGCATCACTGGCCGAAGGCTACTCCCATCCTCGTAGTGAAAACTACGCTCACGCGCTCTGTCACAGCACGGCTAATCACTGGTTGGTTCCTGCTCCTACTGGAATAGAATCCATTGATTCTTTTGCGTCTGTCACTAACGCCCAGCACTTGCGAGTCTGAAGCACGTCACAGTCATTCATTACCGGAATCCTACTCGGAATACCACAGACAAGGTTAGACTTTTCGGATTCCCAGGATCCTACTCGGAATACCACAGACAAGGTGAGACTTTCCGGATCCTCATGAATGCCGCCATCTATCTAGCTTATACCACGAAGATTCTGTTGGGGAATCTAAGAGATACACATTCAAGCTCGGTTGCATGTAGAACGGAGGTGGTTGTCAATCACGCGCGTTCATAGGTGAGAATGATGATGAGCGTCACATAATCACATTCATCATGTTCTTGGGTGCGAATGAATATCTTGGAATAAAACAAGTTGAATTGAATGGAAGAAAATAGAATTGCATTAATACTTGAGGTACAGTAGAGCTCCACACCCTTAATCTATGGTGTGCAGAAACTCCACCGTTGAAAATACATAAGTAAAAGGGTCAGGCATGGCCGAATGGCCAGCCCCCAAACGTGATCAATAGCCTCTTAGGATGAAGAATAAACAAAACTGAGACCAAAGATGTCTAATACAATGTTAATGTTCTATTTATAATAAACTAGCTCCTAGGGTTTACATGAGTAAGTAATTGATGCATAAATCCACTTCCGGGGCCCACTTGGTGTAGGCTTGGGCTGAGCTTGATCAATCCACGAGCTGAGGCTCCTCTTGGAGTTGAACTCCGAGTTATGATGTGTTTTGGGCGTTCAACTCCGGATCATGACGTTTTTCTGGCGTTTAACTCCAGACAACAGCATGTACTTGGCGTTCAACGCCAAGTTACGTCGTCAATTTCCAAATGAAGTATAGACTATTATATATTGCTGGAAAGCTCTAGATGTCTACTTTTTAACGCCGTTGAGAGCGTGCCAATTGGAGTTCTGTAGCTCCAGAAAATCCATTCCGAGTGCAGGGAGGTCAGATTCCAACAGCATCAGCAGTCCTTTTGTCAGCCTTTTTCAGAGTTTTGCTCAAGTCCCTCAATTTCAGCCAGAAATTACCTGAAATCACAGAAAAACACACAAACTCATAGTAAAGTCCAGAAATGTGAATTTAACATAAAAACTAACGAAAACATCCCTAAAAGTAGCTTGAACTTTCTAAAAACTACCTAAAAACAATGCCAAAAAGCGTATAAATTATCCGCTCATCAAAAATACATAAGAACAAGGTCTAGGCATGGCCGAATGGCCAGCCCTCAAAATGTGATCAAAAGATTCAAAGATCTAAAGATGAAAATACAATAGCAAAAGGTCCTATTTGTAGATAACTAGTAGCCTAGGGTTTACAGAAATGAGTAAATGACATAAAAATCCACTTCCGGGCCCACTTGGTGTTTGCTTGGGCTGAGCATTGAAGCTTTCATGTGTAGAGACTTTTCTTGGAGTTAAACGCCAGCTTTTGTGCCAGTTTGGGCGTTTAACTCCCATTCTTGTGCCAGTTCCGGCGTTTAACGCCGGGCAGTTTTGAGCTGATTTGGAATGCCGTTTTGGGCCATCAAATTTCGGGCAAAGTATGAACTATTATACATTTCTAGAAAGCCCAGGATGTCTACTTTCCAACGCAGTTGAGAGCGTGCCAATTGGGCTTCTGTAGCTCCATAAAATCCACTTCGAGTGCAGGGAGGTCAGAATCCAACAGCATCTGCAGTCCTTTTCAGCCTCTGAATCAGATTTTTGCTCAGATCCCTCAATTTCAGCCAGAAAATACCTGAAATCACAGAAAAACACAACTCATAGTAAAGTCCAGAAAATTGAATTTAACTAAAACTAATAATATGATAAAAACTAATTAAACAAACTAAAAACATACTAAAAACAATGTCAAAAAGCGTATAAATTATCCCTCATCACAACACCAAACTTAAATTGTTGCTTGTCCCCAAGCAACTGAATCAAATAAGATAAAAGAAGAGAATATGCAATGAATTCCAAAAACATCTATGAAGATCAGTATTAATTAGATGAGCGGGGCTTTTAGCTTTTGCCTCTGAATAGTTTGGCATCTCACTCTCCTTTGAAATTCAAATGATTGGCTTCTATAGGAACTCAGAATCCAGATAGTGTTATTGATTCTCCTAGTTAAGTATGATGATTCTTGAACACAACTACTTTATGAGTCTTGGCCGTGGCCCAAAGCACTCTGTCTTCCAGTATTACCACCAGATACATACATGCCACAGACACATAATTGGGTGAACCTTTTCAGATTGTGACTCAGCTTTGCTAGAGTTCCCAATTAAAGGTGTCCAGGGTTCTTAAGCACACTCTTTTTGCCTTGGATCACAACTTTATATTTCTTTCTCTTCCTTTTTTTTCTTTTCATTTTTTTTGAATATTCACTGCTTTTTCTTGCTTCAAGAATCATTTTTATGATTTTTCAAATCCTCAATAACATGTGTCCTTTTTCATCATTCTTTCAAGAGCCAATCATTCATGAACAACAAATTCAAAAGACATATGCACTGTTCAAGCATACATTCAGAAACCAAAATATTGCCACCACATCAAAATAATTAATCTGTTATAAAATTCAAAATTCATGCAATTCTTCTCTTTTTCAATTAAGAACATTTTTCATTTAAGAAAGGTGATGGATTCATAGGACATTCATAACTTTAAGGCATAGACACTAAGACACTAATGATCATAAGACACAAACATAGATAAACATAAGCATGAAATTTGAAAAACAGGAAATAAGACAAGGAAATTAAAGAACGGGTCTACCTTAGTGATGGCGGCTTGTTTCCTCTTGAAGATCTTATGGAGTGCTTGAGCTCCTCAATGTCTCTTCCTTGCCTTTGTTTCTCCTCTCTCATGATTCTTTGATCTTCTCTAATTTCATAGAGGAGGATGGAATGTTCTTGGTGCTCCACCCTTAGTTGTCCCATGTTGGAACTCAATTCTCCTAGGGAGGTGTTGATTTGCTCCCAAGTTTTGTGGAGGAAGTGCATCCCTTGAGGTATCTCAGGGATTTCATGATGAGTGGGATCTCTTGTTTGCTCCATCCTTTTCTTAGTGATGGGCTTGTCCTCATCAATGAGGATGTCTCCCTCTATGTCAATTCCAACTGAATAACAGATGTGACAAATGAGATGAGAAAAGGCTAACATTGCCAAGGTAGAGGACTTGTCCGCCACCTTTAAAAGTTCTTGGGCTATAACCTCATGAACTTCTACCTCCTCTCTAATCATGATGCTATGAATCATGATAGCCCGATCTGTAGTAACTTCGGACCAATTGCTAGTGGGAATGATTGAGCGTTGGATAAACTCCAACCATCCCCTAGCCACGGGCTTGAGGTCATGCCTTCTCAGTTGAACCGGCTTCCCTCTTGAACCTCTCTTCCATTGAGCGCCCTCTTCACAAATGTCTATAAGGACTTGGTCCAACCTTTGATCAAAGTTGACCCTTCTAGTGTAAGGGTGTTCATCTCCTTGCATCATGGGCAAGTTGAATGCCAACCTTACATTTTTCGGACTAAATCTAAGCATTTCCCCCGAACCATTGTAAGCCAATTCTTTGGGTCCGGTTTCACACTTTGATCATGGTTCTTGGTGATCCATGCATTGGCATAACTCTTGAACCATTAAGATTCCGACTTGTTGAATGGGTTGGTAAACTTCCCCCTCTTCTTCGATCTCATGTCGGATCTCCGGATATTCACTCTTTTTGAGTTTGAAAGGGCCTCGGGGATCACCTTCTTCATGGCCACAACTTCATAGAAATGGTCTTGATGCACCCTTGAGATGAATCTCTCCATCTCCCATGACTCGGAGGTGGAAGTTTTTACCTTCCCTTTCCTCTTTCTAGAGGTTTCTCCGGCCTTAGGTGCCATAAATGGTTATGGAAAAACAAAAAGCAATGCTTTTACCACACCAAACTTAGAAGGTTTGCTCGTCCTCGAGCAAAGAAGAAAGAAGAAGTAGAAGAAAGAAATGGAGGAGGGAGGAGGCTTTGTGGTTCGGCCAAGGGGAGAAGTAGTGTTTAGGTTGTGTGAAAATGAAGGAGTGAAGATGGTTTATATAGGGTGAGAGGGGTAGGGTTTGGCCATTATGGGTGGGTTTGGGAGGTAAAGTGGTTTGAATTTGAATGGTGAGGTAGGTGGGGTGTTATGAAGGATGGATGTGAGTGGTGAAGAGAATAGTGGGATTTGATAGGTGAGGGTTTTTGGGGAAGAGGTGTTGAGGTGATTGGTGAATGGGTGAAGAAGAGAGAGAGTGGTGGGGTAGGTGGGGATCCTGTGGGGTCCACAGATCCTGAGGTGTCAAGGAAAATTCATTCCTGCACCAAGTGGCGAGCAAAAATGCTCTTTATGCCAATTCTGGCGTTAAACGCCGGGCTGGTGCCCATTTCTGGCGTTTAACGCCAGCTTCTTGCCCTTTCCTGGCGTTTAACGCCAGTCTGGTGCAACTTTCTGGCGTTAAATGCCTAGAATGGTGCCAGACTGGGCGTTAAACACCCATTTGCTGCCCTTACTGGCGTTTAAACGCCAGCAAGGTTTTCCTCCAGGGTGTGCTATTTTTCTTTCTATTTTTCATTCTGTTTTTGCTTTTTCAATTGATTTTGTGACTTTCCATGATCATCAACCTACAGAAAACATAAAATAACAAAGGAAAATAGATAAATATAACATTGGGTTGCCTCCCAACAAGCGCTTCTTTAATGTCAGTAGCTTGATAGTGGGCTCTCATGGAACCTCACAGATACTCAAAGCAATGTTGGAACCTCCCAACACCAAACTTAGAGTTTGAATGTGGGGGTTCAACACCAAACTTAGAAGTTGGTTGTGGCCTCCCAACACCAAACTTAGAGTTTGACTGTGGGGGCTCTGTTTGGCTCTGTTTTGAGAGAAGCTCTTCATGCTTCCTCTTCATGGTAACAGAGGGATATCCTTGAGCCTTAAACATAAGGGATTCTTCATTCACTTGATTGATCAATTCTCCTCTGTCAACATCAATCATAGCCTTTGCTGTGGCTAGGAAGGGTCTGCCAAGGATGATGGATTCATCCATGCACTTCCTAGTCTCTAGGACTATGAAATCAGCAAGGATTTAATGGTCTTCAACTTTCACCAAAACATTCTCTACAAGTCCATAAGCTTTTTTTCTTGAATTATCTGCCATCTCTAGTGAGATTCTTGCAGCTTGTACCTCAAAGATCCCTAGCTTCTCCATTTCAGAGAGAGGCATGAGGTTTATACTTGACCCTAAGTCACACAGAGCCTTCTTAAAGGTCATGGTGCCTATGGTACAAGGTATTGAAAACTTTCCAGGATCCTGTCTCTTTTGAGGTAATCTCTGCCTAGTCAAGTCATCCAGTTCTTTGGTGAGCAAAAGGGGGTTCATCCTCCCAAGTCTCATTACCAAATAACTTGTCATTTAACTTCATGATTGCTCCAAGGTATTTAGCAACTTGCTCTTCAGTGACATCTTCATCCTCTTCAGAGGAAGAATACTCATCAGAGCTCATGAATGGCAGAAGTAAATCCAATGGAATTTCTATGGTCTCATTATGAGCCTCAGATTCCCATGGTTCCTCATTAGGGAACTCATTGGAGGCCAGTGGACGTCCATTGAGGTCTTCCTCAGTGGCGATCACTGCCTCTTCCTCCTCTCCAAATTCGGTCATGTGGGTCATGTTAATGGCCTTGCATTCTCCTTTTGAATTCTCTTCTGTATTGCTTGGAAGAGTACTAGGAGGGAGTTCAGTATTTTTCTTGCTCAGCTGTCCCACTTGTGCCTCCAAGTTTCTAATGGAGGACCTTATTTCAGTCATGAAACTTTGAGTGGTTTTGATTAGATCAGAGACCATGGTTGCTAAGTCAGAGTGGCTCTGCTTAGAATTCTCTGTCTGTTGCTGAGAAGATGATGGAAAAGTCTTGTTATTGCTAAACCTGTTTCTTCCACCATTATTGTTGTTGAAACCTTGTTGAGGTCTCTGTTGATCCTTCCATGAGAGATTTGGATGTTTTCTCCATGAAGGATTATAGGTGTTTCCATAGGGTTCTCCCATGTAGTTCACCTCTTCCATTGATGGGTTCTCAGGATCATAATCTTCTTCTTCAGATGAAGCATCCTTAGTACTGCCTGGTGCAGCTTGCATTCCAGACAGACTTTGAGAGATCATATTGACTTGCTGAGTCAATAATTTGTTCTGAGCCAATATGGCATTCAGAGTATCAATCTCAAGAACTCCTTTCTTCTGATTCGTCCCATTGTTCACAGGATTCCTTTCAGAAGTGTACATGAATTGGTTATTTGCAACCATTTCAATGAGTTCTTGAGCTTCTGTAGGCGTCTTCTTCAGATGAAGAGATCCTCCAGCAGAGTTATCCAATGACATCTTGGACAGTTCAGACAGACCATCATAGAAGATACCTATGATGCTCCATTCAGAAAGCATGTTAGAAGGACACTTTCTGATCAATTGTTTGTATCTTTCCCAAGCTTCATAGAGGGATTCACCTTCCTTTTGTCTGAAGGTTTGGACTTCCACTCTAAGCTTACTCAATTTTTGAGGTGGAAAGAACTTTGCCAAGAATGCATTGACTAGCTTTTCCCAAGAGTTCAGGCTTTCTTTAGGTTGTGAGTCCAACCATATCCTAGCTTTGTCTCTCACAGCAAAAGGGAATAGCATAAGTCTGTAGACCTCAGGGTCAACCCCATTAGTCTTTACAGTGTCACAGATTTGCAAGAATTCAGCAAAAAACTGATGAGGATCTTCCAATGGAAGTCCATGGAACTTGCAATTCTGTTGCATTAGAGAAACTAATTGAGGCTTAAGCTCAAAGTTGTTTGCTCCAATGGCAGGGATAGAGATGCTTCTCCCATAGAAGTTGGGAGTAGGTACAGTAAAGTCACCCAGCACCTTCCTTGCATTGTTGGCATTGTTGTTGCTTTCGGCTGCCATGGGTTCTTCTTCTTTGAAGATTTCTGTTAGGTTCTCTACAGAGAGTTGTGCTTTAGCTTCTTTTAGCTTTTGCTTCAAGGTCCTTTCAGGTTCAGGGTCAGCCTCAACAAGCATGCTTTTGTCTTTGCTCCTGCTCATATGAAAGAGAGGAAAATAAGAAAATATGAAATCTTCTATGTCACAGTATAAAGATTCCTTGAGGTGTCAGTGGAATAGAAGGAAAAGGTAGAAGAATTTGAACTTATCAAGAAAGATAGAATTCAAATTGTGCATTGAGGAGTAGTGTTAGTCCATAAATAGAAGGATGTGAGAAGAGGGGAAGAAAATTCGAAAATTAGAGTGAATTAAAAAAAAGTAATTGATTTTCGAAAACTAAGATTGAAAAAAAATTAAGTGATTTTTGAAATTAGAAATCAAAAAGATATGATTGAAAACTATTTATAAAAATTGTGATAAAAAGATATGATTGAAAAGATATAGTTTTAAAAAGATATGATTGAGAAGATATGATTTGAAAAATAATTTAAAAAGATTTGATTTTAAAAATTAATGACTTGGCTAACAAGAAAAGATATGATTCAAACATTAAACCTTTCTCAACAGAAAAGGCAACATACTTGAAATGTTGAATCAAATCATTAATTGTTAGCAAGTATCTTTGAAAAAGAAAGAAATTGATTTTGAAAATATATGATTGAAAAGATATGATTTGAAAAAGATTTGATTTTGAAAAATTTTGAAAACTTGAAAAAAATTTGAATTAAAAACAAAATCTTCCCTCTTGTGCCATCCTGGCGTTAAACGCCCAGAATGGTATACATTTTGGCATTTAACGCCCAAAATGCTACCCTTTTGGGCGTTAAACGCCCAGCCAGGTACCCTGGTTGGCGTTTAAACGCCAGTTTTCCTTCCTCACTGGGCGTTTTGAACGCCCAGCTTTTTCTGTGTAATTCCTCTACTGTATGTTCTGAATCTTCAATTCTCTGTATTATTGACTTGAAAAGACACAAATTAAAAATTTTTTGGATTTTTAATAATGAGGAATAATCAAAATAAAACTAAGATCAAATAAACAATGCTTGCAAGACACCAAACTTAGAAGTTTGTATACTATTGACACTAACAAAATGAGAATGCATATGAGAGACAACAAAACACTTAAGACAAGAGAATTTAAAGATCAGAACAAGAAAATCATCAAGAACAACTTGAAGATCAATTAAGACACATGAATGAATTCGAAAAAAATGCAAGAAGAACAGAAACATGCAATTGACACCAAACTTAAAATGAGACACTAGACTCAACAAGAAACATAAAATATTTTTGGTTTTTATGATTTTGTAATTTTTTTGGATTTTTTTTTCGAAAATTGAATGAAAATAAGGATATTAAAATTCTTAATGAGAATTTCAGGAATCATGCAATGTTAGTCTAAAGCTTTAGTCTAAAGAAATTAGACATGGCTAGCCAAGCTTCAGCAGGACATTGCATTCAAGAGCTAAATTGATGAGAATCAATCAGCTTTGGTGATGATAATAACATCACCTTGAAACACTAGAATTCATTCTTAAGAACTCTAAAGAAAAATACCTAATCTAAGCAACAAGATGAACCGTCAGTTGTCCAAACTCGAACAATCCCCGGCAACGGCGCCAAAAACTTGGTGCACAAAATTGTGATCATCAATGGCGCCATCAACATGGTACGCTCAATTGCAATCTCAACTTTTTATCACAACTTCGCACAACTAACCAGCAAGTGCACTGGGTCGTCCAAGTAATAAACCTTACGCGAGTAAGGGTTGATCCCACGGAGATTGTTGGTATGAAGCAAGCTATGGTCATCTTGTAAATCTCAGTCTGGCAGATTCAAATGGTTATGGATGATTTATGAATAAAGCATAAAATAAAGATAGAGATACTTATGTAATTCATTGGTGAGAATTTCAGATAAGCGTATGGAGATGCTTTGTCCCTTCCGTCTCTCTGCTTTCCTACTGTCTTCATCCAATCCTTCTTACTCCTTTCCATGGCAAGCTGTATGTTGGGCATCATCGTTGTCAATGGCTATAGTCCCGTCCTCTCAGTGAAAATGTTCAACGCGCTCTGTCACAGCACGGCTATTCAGCTGTCGATTCTCGATCATGTCGGAATAGAATCCAGTGATTCTTTTGCGTCTGTCACTAACGCCCCACAATCGCGAGTTTGAAGCTCGTCACAGTCATTCAATCATTGAATCCTACTCAGAATACCACAGACAAGGTTTAGACCTTTCGGATTCTCTTGAATGCCGCCATCAATTCTAGCTTATACCACGAAGATTCCGAGTAAGGGATCCAAGAGATATCCGCTCAATCTAAGGTAGAACGGAGGTGGTTGTCAGGCACACGTTCATAGGTGAGAATGATGATGAGTGTCACAGATCATCACATTTATCAAGTTGAGGAACAAGTGATATCTTAGAACAAGAACAAGCTGAATTGAGTAGAAGAACAATAGTAATTGCATTAATACTCGAGGTACAGCAGAGCTCCACACCTTAATCTATGGTGTGTAGAAACTCCACCGTTGAAAATACATAAGAACAAGGTCTAGGCATGGCCGAATGGCCAGCCCCAAAACGTGATCAAAAGATTCAAAGATCTAAAGATGAAAATACAATAGCAAAAGGTCCTATTTGTAGAGAACTAGTAGCCTAGGGTTTACAGAAATGAGTAAATGACATAAAAATCCACTTCCAGGCCCATTTGGTGTGTGCTTGGGCTGAGCATTGAAGCTTTCATGTGTAGAGACTTTTCTTGGAGTTAAACGCCAGCTTTTGTGCCAGTTTGGGCGTTTTAACTCCCATTCTTGTGCCAGTTCTGGCGTTTAACGCCGGGCAGTTTTGAGCTAATTTGGAACGCCGGTTTGGGCCATCAAATCTCGAGAAAAGTATGAACTATTATACATTTCTGGAAAGCGCAGGATGTCTACTTTCCAACGCAATTGAGAGCGTGCCAATTGGGCTTCTGTAGCTCCATAAACATCACTTCGAGTGCAGGGAGGTCAGAATCCAACAGCATCTGCAGTCCTTTTTAGCCTCTGAATTAGATTTTTGCTTAGATCCCTCAATTTCAGCCAGAAAATACCTGAAATCATAGAAAAACACACAAACTCATAGTAAAGTCTAGAAAAGTGAATTTTAACTAAAAACTAATAAAAATATAATAAAAACTAACTAAAACAAACTAAAAACATACTAAAAACAATGCCAAAAAGCGTATAAATTATCCGCTCATCAATCCTATTCCAACATGAGTGAGAACCGACAGATGATTAGCCGTGCAGTGACAGCGCATTTGGACCATTTTTACTGAGAGGACGGACGGTAGCCATTGACAACGGTGATCTGATAAATGAAATTTTGTATGTCGATATAGAATTCAATAGTGAATACAATCGTGAGTATAGTCTAATCGACATTCAAATCTCGTATCAAAAAATTTTACAATCTACAATCGAGAGTATTAATCCCCCGAGTCGTCCTCCTTTGGAATTGCTAGAGAATGCATGTTATTGATTAGGAAGCTTTTGTTGTGATTTTGGAAGATTGGTGTACTAATTCAAGCTAGCAAAAGTAGATGACAACAATCAATATTAAAGGACTTGGCCTAGGGTTAACATTGGAAATTCTATCACTATGGCTTCCTTCAATGATGATAACAATTAAGTGTTGCTCCAATTAGTTGACCTCTAATTATAGAGGAGAGTCAAGTGAAAGTGATTAGCTTGAGTCACAAGTTCTAGCTTCACCCTAAGGGAATCTAGCTTTAGTGCATCTCGAGCCAATTAGCAATCCTTAATTCTCAATCAACAATCGACATCCACTATTCAAGTCTTCCTAATGGTTCAAACCCTAAGCCAAGTGAGAAACTTTTACTCCATAACTGGTGTTGGAATTTTATCAAACATTTGGTGAGCATTCATAAGAGGCATTAAGAAATTGGAATGAAGAATTGAAATGAAGGGATCTAAATCACACAAGTATCTACAATTGAACAATTACAAGTAATGGATATGAAAGTACCTCAATTCACTAGTTCCAAATCCAAGTAACAAAGGCAAAGCTAGATCCAAATTGAGAGGATTAAAGAACACTAATTGAGAATATAGAAGAGTAGATCTACTAATTACATCAAAATAAAAGTGTATTACAATGGATCTCACCAAGAAAATCAAAAGAGAATTGTAGTGGAGAATGTAGAGAATGAAATCCTAGAGAGAGGTTGGAGGTTCTCTCTCTACCCCAAAATGTAACCAACTCTAGGAAAAATATCTAAGAACATGTAAAATGAGTCAAAAGTCCCTTAACCCTTCAATCCTTTGCCTTCTCTAGCTTTTCCCGCCAAAACTCTTCCCCAAAATAGGGTCTCTAACTGCCTCCACGCTCTGGTCACGTGCTCTCTTAAAAAATCTTGTGTGACCATCGGCGCGTACGCGCACAGCACGCGTACGCGCCCCTAGGGCAATTGCAATCTGTGCGCAGGCGTAATCTGTGCGGACGCATCCATGAGGGTCATGACTTAGCCGCGAAATGCGCCGGCTTATAGCTTGGCTCCTAGCTTTGGCTCTGGTGGCACAGATCTGCATGGACGCGCCATGTTCGCGCACGCGTCGATGCTGAAGTTTCCAAAGCTCACTTTCCATGCTCCTTTCCTATATTCATGCTCCCATTCTCCCTTCCGAGTCATCCGTGCCCTATAAACTTTGAAACCACTTAACACACGGGTCACGGTATTGAATGGTACTAGGGGAGGGTTAACAATATATCTAATTTAGTGCAAAAGAAGCATGTTTTCATCCATGAGGCAAAATTGGGAAAGGAACAAAAAATCATGCATTTTCATATGAATAAGTGCGTAGGATCATTGATAAAACCCTTGAAATCAGTACAAGATAAACCATAAAAATGGGGTTTATCATGATCCCCCAACATATAGCTTGCCATAGAAAGGAGTATGAAGGATTGGATGAAGGCAGTAGGAAAGCAGAGATTCAGAAGGGATAACGCATCTCCATACGCTTATCTGAAATTCCCACCAATGAATTACATAAGTATCTCTATCTTTATTTTATGTTTATTTATCTTTTAATTATCAAAGCTTCATAACCATTTGAATCCGCCTGACTGAGATTTACAAGATGACCATAGCTTGCTTCAAGCCGACAATCTCCGTGGGATCGACCCTTACTCACGTAAGGTTTATTACTTGGACGACCCAATGCACTTGCTTGTTAGTTGCACGAAGTTGTGAAAAAGAGTTGAGATTACAATTGTGTGTACCAAGTTGTTGGCGCCATTGATATCACAATTTCGTGCACCAAGTTTTTGGCGCCGTTGCCAGGGATTGTTCGAGTTTGGAGAACTGACGGTTCATCTTGTTTCTTAGATTGGGTAATTTTATTTTCTTATTTTATTTTTGAAAAAAATATTTTTATTCTGTTCTTTAGAATTTTTAAGAATGAAATCTAGAGTTTCATGATGATATGTTGAAGCCTGGCTGGCTGTGAAGCCATGTCTAATTCTTGGACTGAGGCTTCCACTTATCAATGCAAAAGCGTATTAGTTGACTCCCATCAATTTGGTAGTTACACACATAGCTATTGTATACAATGTTCTGCTAAAGCTTGGCTGGCCATTGGCCATGTCTAGTGTTTTGGACCGATGCTTTTACTTAAAGCTTGGCTGGCTAATAAGCCATGTCTAATTCCTAGACCGGAGCTTTAGACTAACATTGCATGATTCCTGGAATTCTCATTAAGAATTTTGAATTCCTTATTTTCTTTTTTCCATAATAATTTTCGAAAGAAAAAAAATACAAAAAATTTTTTCATAAAACCATAAAACCAAAAATATTTTATGTTTCTTGTTTGAGTCTAGTGTCACATTCTATGTTTGGTGTCAATTGCATGTTTTTAATAATCCTTGCATTTTTCGAAAATTCATGCATGTGTTCTTCATGATCTTCAAGTTGTTCTTGATGATTTTCTTTGTTTAATCTTGTAATTTTCTTGTTTTGTGTCTTTTGTTGTTTTTCATATGCATTTTTTCATTCATAGCGTCTAAACATGAAAAATCTCTAAGTTTGGTGTCTTGCATGTTTTTCTTTTCTTAAAAATTTTTCAAAAATATGTTCTTGATGTTCATCATGATCTTCAAAGTGTTCTTGGTGTCCATCTTGACATTCAAAGTGTTCTTGCATGCATTATTTGTTTTGATCTTAAATTTTCATGTTTTGAGTCATTCTTGTGTTTTTCTCTCTCCTCATTAAAAATTCAAAAATAAAAAAAATATCTTTCCCTTTTCCCTCTCATAAATTTCGAAATTTTGAGTTGACCCAGTCAAAAATTTTTTAAAAATTAGTTTTTTCTTATGAGTCAAGTCAAATTTTCAATTTAAAAATCCTATCTTTTCAAAACTTTTTCAAAAATCATATCTTTTTCATTTTTTCTTTCATATTTTTCGAAAATTTTTTAAAATTGATTTTAAAAAATCTTTTTCTTATTTTTATTTCAAATTTTCAAAAACTTTACTAACAATTAATGTGATTGATTCAAAAATTTCAAGTTTGTTACTTTCTTGTTAAGAAAGGTTCAACCTTTAAATTCTAGAACCATATCTTTTAGTTTCTTGTTAGTCAAGTTAGTAACTTTAATTTTCAAAATCAAATCTTTCTAAATTTCTTTTTTCAAATCTTTTTCAAAATAAATTTCAATAATATCTTTTTAATCATATCTTTTCAATCATATCTTTTCAAACATATATTTTTCAAATCATATCTTTTTCAAAATCAATTTCAAAATATCTTTTTCTAACTTCTTATCTTTTCAAAATTAATTTCAAAATCTTTTTCAAAACCACCTAACTAATTCTCTCTCTTCTAATTTTTGAAAACTCCTCACCCTTTTTCAAAATTCTTTTATTTAACTAATTGTTTTAACTTTTAATTTTATTCCTTTTCTTAATTTTCGAATTCTAACTAAATTTTAAAATAAAAACAAAATTATTTTCCTTTTCCTTTTAATTATTTTCGAAAACTCTCTATCTCATCTTCTTCTATTTATTTATTTAATCACTAACACTCTTCTCTTCTTCTTATAATTCAAACCCTCTCTTCCTCTCTGTGTTTGAATTTTTCTCTTCTCAATCTTCCTCTATTCTTCTTCTCTTCTACTCACATAAAGGAATCTCTATACTATGACATAGATGATTCTTTTTCCTTTTCTGTCCTCTTCTTTTTCATATGAGCAGGAGCAATGAGAAGGACATTCTTGTTGAAGCAGACCCTGAACCTAAAAGGACTCTGAAGAAGAAACTAAGAGAAGCTAAAGCACAATAATCCAGATAAAACTTTACAGAGAATCTCGAAAAAGAAGTAATGGCCGAACCCAACAACAATGCAAGGAAGATTCTTGGTGACTTCACTACACCAAATTCCAACTTCCATGGAAGAAGCATCTCAATCCCTGCCATTGGAGCAAACAACTTTGAGCTAAAGCCTCAATTAGTTTCTCTGATGCAACAAAATTGCAAGTTTCATGTACTTCCATCAGAAGATCCTTTTCAGTTCTTAACTTAATTCTTGCAGATCTATGATACTGTTAAGACCAATGGAGTTGATCCCAAGGTCTACAAGCTTATGCTTTTCCCTTTTGCTGTAAGAGACAGAGCTAGAATATGGTTAGACTCTCAACCTAGGGATAGCCTGAACTCTTGGGATAAGATGGTCACGGCTTTCTTAGCCAAGTTCTTTCCTCCTCAAAAGCTGAGAAATCTTAGAGTAGATGTTCAAACCTTCAGTCAGAAAGAAGGTGAATCCCTCTATGAAGCTTGGGAAAGATACAAGAAACTGACCAAAAAGTGTCCTTCTGACATGCTCTCAGAATGGACCATCCTGGATATATTCTATGATGGTCTGTCTGAATTGTCTAAGATGTCATTGGACCATTCTGCAGGTGGATCCATTCACTTGAAGAAAATGCCTGCAAAAGCTCAGGAACTCATTGAAATGGTTGCATATAACCAGTTCATGTACACCTCTGAAAGGAATCCTATGAGTAATAGGACGCCTCAGAGGAAGGGAGTTCCTGAAATTGATACTCTGAATGCCATATTGACTCAGAACAAAATGTTGACTCAACAAGTCAATATGATTTCTCAGAGTCTGAATGGATTGCAAAATGCATCCAACAGTACTAAAGAAGCATCTTCTGAAGAAGAAGCCTATGATCCTGAGAACCCTGCAATGGCAGAGGTGAATTACATGGGTGAAGCCTATGGAAACACCTATAATTCTTCATGGAGAAATCATCCAAATTTCTCATAGAAGGATAAAAAAAAGCCTCAACAAGGCTTTAATAATGGTGGAAGAAACATGTTTAGCAATAGCAAGCCTTTTCCATCATCCTCTCAGCAACAGACGGAGAATTCTGAGCAGAATCCATCTAGCTTAGCAAATATAGTGTCTGATCTATCTAACGCCACTCTCCCAAGTGGGCCAGGTGGGCCAGCTGAGTAAAAGAATCACTGAAACTCCTTCTAGTACTCTCCCAAGCAATATAGAAGAGAATTCAAAAAGAGAGTGCAAGGTCATAACCTTACTTGGTTTGGCCGAACCTAGAGAGGAGGAGAAGGACGCGAATCCCAGTGAGGAAGACCTCATGGGACGTCTGACGTTAGGACTTTTGCTAGTAAAGAATTTTATAAAAATATTCGCGTTGTAGATATAGCTTCTAAACTAACAGAAATCCCTTCGTACAAAAGTTTTGGTTGTCACAAGTAACAAACCCCTAAATAATTGATAACCGAAGTATTTAAACCTCGGGTCGTCTTCTCAAGGAATTGCAGGGAGGTATGTTCTTATTATTGGTTATGAAAGAGTGTGTTTTGGGGGTTTGGATTAAGGTAAAAGGTTAGTTGAATGACAAGTAAAATAAAATAATAATAACTGTAAAATAAACCTTTGGCAAGGTATAAGAACTGGAAGTCCTATCCTAGTTATCCTTATCAATTGTGATGAGAATTGGATTTTTCTCCCACCTTGTTAACCTTTAACTATGAAGGTAAGTTAAGTGGATGAATTAATTCGAATCCTCAAGTCCTAGTCTTTCCTTGGGAAAGGCTAGAGTTATTGGAATATGAATTAATGAAATGAAGAAATCCAATTTTCAATCAACAATGAGTTTGATAACTCTAGAGTCACCAATTATTTAACCAAAGCCAAAAGAGAAACTATCTAAATTAAATAAAAAG
Organism: Arachis stenosperma; assembly: GCF_014773155.1. Taxonomy (NCBI): domain Eukaryota; kingdom Viridiplantae; phylum Streptophyta; class Magnoliopsida; order Fabales; family Fabaceae; genus Arachis; species Arachis stenosperma. Next base: position 60,740,603 of record NC_080378.1, on the reverse strand, counting down.
CATTCATAAATAAAACAATCATAAACTGAAATACCTCAAATAACTTAATTAAGAAAATCAATCCAAACATGGAACATTAAAAATAAATAAATACAAAGAACATTGAACCTGGGATTGAGAGTCACTCCTAAAACTAAGAGAAGTCCTAAATCATAATCCTAAGAGAGAGGAGAGAACCTCTCTCTCTGAAAACTACATCTAAAATAATAAAAAGAGAATTATGAATAGCATGATTATGAATGGATGCATTCCCCTACTTTATAGCCTCTAATCTGTGTTCTCTGGGCCGAAAACTGGGTCAAAAACAGCCCAAAAGTCACTTCCAGCGCTTTCTGGTCCGTACAGGTCGCGGCCAAGTGACGTGGAGGCGTCGCCCACGGGGGCGCGCGGATTAAAGTTCGCAGATGCGACGCGTCCGCGTGGATCACGCGTTTGTGTCGCCTAGCATCAGGGCAACTATGGCATATTATATATCAAATCGAAGCCCCGGACATTAGCTTTCCAATGCAACTAGAACCGCGTCATTTGAACCTCTGTAGCTAAAGTTATAGCCGTTTGAGTGCGAAGAGGTCAGGCTGGACAGCTTAACAATTTCTTCAACTTCTTGTATTCCTTCCACTTTTGCATGCTTCCTTTCCATCCTCCAAGCCATTCCTGCCCTATAATATCTGAAAACACTTAACACATATATCAAGGCATCTAATGGTAATAAGAGAGGATTAATAATAAGCAAATATAAGATCAAAGAAGTATGTTTTCAATCATAGCACAAAATTAAGAAGGAAAATGTAAAACATGCGAATTGTATGAATAAGTGAGTAAAGAGTTGATAAAAACCACTCAATTGAGCATAAGATAAACCATAAAATAGTGGTTTATCAACCTCCCCACACTTAAACAATAGCATGTCCTCATGCTAAGCTGAAGAGAAACCATAAAGAGATGAAGAGGAATGATAGAATGTATGAGATGCAACCTATGAATGCAACTAAATGCAAAAATGTTTCTACCTACTTGGTGAAAAAGTAAATAAATCTTTCAAGAATAAATATGAACTGGATTTCACTAATTCAAATCACAAAATACAATACAAATAACTTACAAGAAGAAGATAGCTCATAAAAGTAGGGAACATAGAATTAAGCGCTGAACCCTTACTTGGTAGTGTATATCACTCTAACTCTCAAGTGTCTAGGGTCAATTCTCTCAATTCTCTACTAATCTTGCTTTCTCTAGCTTGCTCTTCATCTAACAATCAACAAAAATTTATTGCACCAATACACAAATCAAGAGGTCTTTTAAGGGTTGTAATGGGGTTAGGGTCAAGGTAGGATTGTATTTGGCCAAGTGGACTAAAATTTGAATCCTTAATTAACATAAACTTCCCACCTAACTTAAGACAATCTATTTAATTAAAATGCAAAATCTAACTTCCCATTAACTGTGCTTTCCACATGTTCATGCATCCTAACATCGAGTTTAGTACATATGCATTAATACCAACACTTACTTTGGGGCATTTTGTCCCCTTTTATTAATTGCTCTTTTCTTTTTCTTTTTCTTTTTTTTTCTTTTTATTTTTCTCAATGCATATGATTAAAGTATTGAATGCAATAATATGTGCTCAACTATTATTTTGCACAATTTCACTAAAATATACAACACCCAATTATTCAAACAAAATAATTTCAAACCCAACTTCCCCACACTTAAATCATGAGCACTTTTACTAGTCTAAGCTAACCAAGGATTCAAATTAAGGACATTATTATTTTCCGCTTAGAGTTAGTAATGAGCTAAAGTAAAGAACAAATGGGTATATTAGGCTCAAATTGGTTTGCAAAGGATAATGAAAGGGTAAGGCCATATGGGTATGTAAGCTTAGTGAAACAAATTCCTCAATCATATCAGTGCATGCATACATTAAACAATGGAAATATAGAATTAAGCAAGACAAAGATCACAATTTTAGAGAGAAAAACACACACCAAAAATAAAATATTGGTTGATAAAATGCAACAAATCAAATAGGCTCAAAATCTCACTGGTTTTGTGTGTTCGGGCTCTAAACTATGTTCCAAAATAATATTTCTTCAAACAAGTTTTCAAAAAGTTTTATTCAAATTAGTGAAATACTATAAAAATTTCTTGAAAAAGAAAATATTACTTTAACCAAGTGGTAAAATATGCACAAAAAAATAAACATGCAATCAAACATGTAAATGCAACAATGAAAAACAAAAATTGGTGTTGAGAAGGGACTAACTAACCCGTGGAGATCGGTATCGACTTCCCCACACTTAAAGATTGCACCGTCCTCGGTGCATGCTGAGATGTGCAGGTGGATGGGGGTTGTGGTTCCTCAGCTGGTGCTCTCTTGTGTTCCTTTTCTTGCCAGTGGTTTGGGAGTAGCTTTCTCTCTTTACCCTTCTTGGTGGCCATCCTGAAAGGGGAAAAAGGAAAGTAACAAGTAAAGCTAGGGGATCCAGCAAGAAAGAGAGCGGGAAAGGTGGTAATCAATGCACAGTAAAGAAGAATGATGTTAACACATGGTCATGACTACATGTGAAAAGTCATCAATGGAAATATAGTAAGTGCATGTGATGATAGTTAAATGCAAGATGTTTATTGGCATGCTGGCAAAGGCATGAGTAGCATAGATCAAGCATTCAATGTCCAAGTTGGATTAGCAAGTCTACCAAACTAATAATATATTTGTAAAAACAATTATATTTAAATAATAAAATAGAGAAGGGGTTATGTGAAAAGCAGGCATTTAGAGTAGTAGATTAAAAAGAAATCTAAAAATAGTGCAAAATGCCATATGGGTGTTTTCACAAACACATAGCATGCATGTTAAATAAGGTATGGAAAATATTAATTAGAACATGCAAGCACCCTTATAATAATATATAACTGTTTAAACAAATCCAAAATAATCCATAAGCAAAATATGGGAAATAATGACCCAAATAAATTTCCAACACCAATTAAAAGAAAAAAGAAGAAAAAGAAAGGAAGGAAGAAAGAAATAAGAAGGGAAAGAAAAGATTTAGATTTGGGGGAGAAAAGAGAAGATATCTTGGCTGATCTGGATAAGCTGTGCGCCGCAAGAGACGCGAACGCGTGAGTGACGCGTTCGCGCGGTTGGCGCTATTGTCAAGTGACGCGGCCGCGTGGGGCACGCGGTCGCGTGAGTGAAGTCGTGCTACAGGCGCGAGGGCAGCCACGCGCTCGCGCAACTTTCTGTTCAAAATCATTAATTGCCAAATATTTGGTGACGCGATCGCGTGGAGCACGCGGTCGCGTGAATGGCCATTATGAGGATATGACGCGGTCGCGTCGGTCACGCGGCCGCGTGGGAAGAATTGTGCATTTAGCACCAATCCAACACCACTCTAGCACAACTTTTGGTCGTGCACCTTTTCTACGTCGAATTCCAAGGCACGCGGCCGCGTGAGTGACGCGGTCGCATGGGAGGCCAGTGTTCCCACTCGACGCGGACGCGTCAGCGACGCGGTCGCGTGGGACGATTTATGCCACGGGCATGCCTCCAGCCATGCTCTCGCGTGACTCTCTGTTCGATTTCTCTTCTTCACAACGCACATGCGACGCTGCCGCGTCGCTTGCGTGCTTTTCCCTTTTTTTATGCAATTATGCAGTATGCAATATGCAGTGTTAATGTAGATGCTATGAAAACTTCCAGGTTCAATGAAAATAAAATAAAATTCAAAAACAAACAAAACTAAATAAAATTAAAATTGAAAAATGAACGATCATACCATGGTGGGTTGTCTCCCACCTAGTACTTTTAGTTATAGTCCTTAAGTTGGACATTTGATGAGCTTCCTGCTAAGGTGGCTTGTGCTTGTATTGATCCAGGAATCCCCACCAATGTTTGTACTTCCAATAGCCTCCGGGATCCCAAACTAGGCGCAGAAAGCCTTCAAGCAAGTTAAAGCAAGTGACAAGGCCCCAAGAGTAGTGATTGGTAGAATGGATTCCGGGGTCCCAGACCTTGCATTTGCACCCGTCTTTTGGTTGAGCAATGTTGTTCCATCCGGGTGGCAAGCAGTCTGAATTCTCACGTAAGCGGCCAAACAACTTCCTAGACCCATTCAGTGGAACTCTATACCAACCTTTACTCTTAAACTTAAAGCTTCCTGTAACAACCCTAGTTTTCGAAAATCAAATAATTAGTTATTTGTGATTTATTTTAAGAAATTTATTTTGCTAAAGGTGATTAAATAGAGTTTCATGATAATTGAAGTTTAAATTAATTAGAATTTTTATATAAATTTTATTAGATATTTGGTATAATTGAAGTTATAATTTTGGTAATTGAAAAATAAGAAAGAATTGTATAATTTAATTTAAATAAATTCTATTTTGAATGAATTATGTTATTAATTTGAACTCTTATAAATTAATTTATTAGAAATGATTAGATTGATATGTATAAATACTTTAAGTTTACGTCAAATAATATTTATGTCCAATCTTTATTATAAATAGTTATTTTATAATTTGAAATTAAAATTTTGATGATAGAAAAATAATAGAGATTCATATGATTTAATTTAGAAAATTGATTTTTGATTTTAAATTGTACTTTACAAAATATAATTAAACTTGTTCATTTTATAATTTAGATTAAAAATAATTGATTGAACTTAGCAATATGATGATAAAAATGTTCCTAAATATTTTTAATAGAGTATATTTGATTTTAAAATTATTCTACACTCGAATTTCATCAAGATATCTATTCATATCTATCCATATTATTTTATAAAATCCTAATTTCTAATCCTAATTCCCAAATCAAAATCAGAAACCCTAATTCCCAAATTAATTAAGAAACCTAACCCTTTTCACCCTAACAGCCACCAGCCTCCAAACCCTAGCATACCACCCACTGCCGTTATCCTCGTCACATGACACACATAGACTCACCTCTCACTCTCAGCCTCATCAACGCACTCACACTCGTTTCCTCACTATACCCACGCACACACACATATGGAGAAGGCAGGAAGGGAGAGCGCCAGTGAAGAAGATGGAGGAGCCACGCCGCCACCGCACTCCGTCACACCCAGCCGCGTCTTGCTCGCCATCGTGCCGTCCACCCACACCGAGAAGGAAGAGAGAAACAGAGGAGAGTGGCGTCGCGTCTGCCGCAAGCTCGCCGCAGAGGAAAGCCGCCGTCGCCATCGTCATCCTCATCATGACCTGTCACCGTCGCTGGAGCCAGCCACCTTTATCGCTGTTCATCCTTGTCGTCGCCGTCACCACTGGTCTACCTTGGAGCCACCGTCGAGTAGAACGCGAGGAAGAGGAGTTCTCATCACTGTTGTGTACCCAGTCCTCGTTGCTGCTTCCAATTCCGCAGTTGATGCTGCTGCCACTGCCACAACCACCCTTGAGCTGCTACGCTGCTATTGACCTATTGAACCACCATCCGAGTTAACCACCCGAGCTACTGTTGGCTTGCCATTGCTGTTTGTTGGGTTCAAGATCGCTGCTGCTGCTCTTGCTTTGTTCCGCATCTGCTTCTGGATTTTGGAATCTGAGAAGAGCGCCACTGCCGCTGCTGGAGTTGATGTTGTTCTGGCTTTACTTTGAATTATTACTGCTCCTGTTTGGCTGAAGCTGAGACCTTTCACCAGGTGCACGAAATTGCAATCACACTTTGCAACCCCGCACAACTAACCAGCAAGTGCACTGGGTCGTCCAAGTAATACCTTACGTGAGTAAGGGTCGATCCCACGGAGATTGTCGGCTTGAAGCAAGCTATGGTTATCTTGTAAATCTTAGTCAGGATATCAGAAATTATCAGGATTGATTGTGAAAAGCAAAAGAACATGAAATGAGTACTTGTTATGCAGTAATGGAGAATATGTTGAGGTTTTGGAGATGCTCCATCTTCTGAATCTCTGCTTTCCTACTGTCTTTCTTCATCAAACATGCGAAGCTCCTTCCATGGCAAGCTGTATGTAGGGTTTCACCGTTGTCAGTGGCTACCTCCCATCCTCTCAGTGAAAACGTTCATATGCTCTGTCACAGCATGGCTAATCATCTGTCGGTTCTCGGTCAGGCCGGAATAGAATCCATTGATTCTTTTGCGTCTGTCACTAACGCCCCGCCTGCTAGGAGTTTGAAGCACGTCACAGTCATTCAATCATTGAATCCTACTCAGAATACCACAGACAAGGTTTAGACCTTCCGGATTCTCTTGAATGCCGCCATCAGTTCTAGCTTATACCACGAAGATTCTGGTTAAGGAATCCAAGAGATATCTACTCAATCTACGGTAGAACGGAGGTGGTTGTCAGGCACACGTTCATAGCTGAGAATGATGATGAGTGTCACGGATCATCACATTCATCCGGTTTAAGAACAAGTGATATCTTAGAACGGAAGCAAGCATGATTGAATAAGAAACAGTAGTAATTGCATTAATCCATCAAGACACAGCAGAGCTCCTCACCCCCAACCATGGGGTTTAGAGACTCATACCGTGGAAAGTACACAAAGAAACATGTAAAGTGTCATGAGGTACAGATACAATGTCAAAAGATCCTATTAATAGTAAACTAGTAACCTAAGGTTTACAGAAATGAGTAAATGACAGAAAAATCCACTTCTGGGCCCACTTGGTGTGTGCTTGGGCTGAGCATTGAAGTTTTCATGTGTAGAGACCTTTTCTGGAGTTAAACGCCAGCTTTCATGCCAGTTTGGGCGTTTAACTCCAAGTTTTATGCCAGTTCCAGCGTTAAACGCTGGAAATTCTGAGGCTGAGTTGCCACGCCGGTTTGGGCCATCAAATCTTGGGCAAAGTATGGACTATTATACATTGCTGGAAAGCCCAGGATGTCTACTTTCCAATGCCGTTGAGAGCGCGCCAATTGGGCTTCTGTAGCTCCAGAAAATCCACTTCGAGTGCAGGGAGGTCAGAATCCAACAGCATCTGCAGTCCTTTTCAGTCTCTGAATCAGATTTTTGCTCAGGACCCTCAATTTCAGCCAGAAAATACCTGAAATCACAGAAAAACACACAAACTCATAGTAAAGTCCAGAAAAGTGAATTTTAACTAAAAACTAATAAAAATATACTAAAAACTAACTAGATCATACTAAAAACATACTAAAAACAATGCCAAAAAGCGTACAAATTATCCGCTCATCACAACACCAAACTTAAATTGTTGCTTGTCCCCAAGCAACTTAAAATCAAAATAGAATAAAAAGAAGAGAATATACTATAGACTCTAAAATATCAAAGAAACATAGTTCCAATTAGATGAGCGGGACTAGTGGCTTTTTGCTTCCGAACAGTTTTGGCATCTCACTCTATCCTTTGAAGTTCAGAATGATTGGCATCTATAAGAACTCAGAACTCAGATAATGTTATTGATTCTCCTAGTTAAATATAATGATTCTTGAACATAGCTAGTGTATGAGTCTTGGCTGTGGCCCAAAGCACTCTGTTTTCCAGTATTACCACCGGATACATACATGCCACAGACACATAATTGGGTGAACCTTTTTAGATTGTGACTCAGCTTTGCCAGAGTCCCCAATTAGAGGTGTCCAGGGTTCTTAAGCACACTCTTTTTGCCTTGGTTCACAACTTTAAAATTTTTTTTTTGTATTCACTGCTTTTTCTTGCTTCAAGAATCACTTTGATGATTTTTCAGATCCTCAATAACAGTTCTCCTTTTTCCTCATACTTTCAAGAGCCAACAATTTTTTAACATTCTTAAAACAACAAATTCAAAAGACATATGCACTGTTCAAGCATTCATTCGGAAAACAAAAATTATTGTCACCACATCAAGCTAATTCAACTAGTTTCAAGGATAAATTTCAAAATCCTGTACTTCTTGTTCTTTTGTGATTAAAGCATTTTTCATTTAAGAGAGGTGATGGATTCATAGGACATTCATAGCTTTAAGACATGAATTTTAAATTTTATTAATTAAGAACAAGACTCAAAAATAGATATAAGATGAGACTAAAAAAAATAAAAATAGAAAACAAAACAGAACAAAAAAAAAACGAAAAAAATAGGCTCCTAATGATAGAGGTTTTCACAGAGTTAGGACTCAACAACCTTGATTTTGAGAAGTGGATGCTCCCTCAACTTGAGAGGAGAGCTTTTGGCGTTTCATCTCTTGGAGTTCACGCCCCTGCTTCTCTTGTTCCTTCAGCAATTTGCAGAGCATGCAGTTCTGATTCTGCTGTTCTTCCTTAAGTTGCTCCATAGTCTCTTGCAACTTGGTGATAGATGCTTCTAGGCTGGCCCAGTAGCCAATTTCAGGAAATTCAGGGAGGAACTCCTGCGCCCTCCTTTTGATAGAGTTATCTTGCATTTGTCCTTCCATTGACTTCTTGGTGATTGGGTGTTCAATGGGTATGAATTCATCTACTCCCATCTTCACCCCAGCCTCTTTACAGAGCAAGGAGATCAAGCTTGGGTAAGCCAATTTGGCTTCAGTGGAATTCTTATTTGCAATTGTGTAGATCTCACAAGCAATCACATGATGAACCTCCACTTCTTTTCCAAGCATAATGCAATGAATCATCACTGCTCTCTTGATAGTGACCTCAGAACGGTTGCTAGTGGGCAGTATGGAACGCCCAATAAAGTCTAGCCAACCTCTTGCAATTGGTTTGAGGTCTCCCCTCTTGAGTTGGTTTGGGACACCCTTAGAATTGGTTATCCACTTAGTTCCAGGGAGGCATATGTCCTCTAGAACTTGATCCAACCCTTTATCTGCTCTCACCATCCTTCTATTAAAGGATTCAAGATCATCTTGCAGTTGAGGCAGTTTGAAGATTTCTCTTATTTTGTCCAGATGGAAGTACATAACTTTCCCTCTGACCATAGTTCTGTAGGAATGGTAAGCAGTTCCAGTCATTCTCTGCTTCTCTGTTAACCACAGATTTGAGTAGAATTCCTGAACCATGTTCCTTCCAACCTTTATCTCAGGATTGGTTAGAACTTCCCATCCTCTGTTTCGAATTTGCTCATGGATCCCCGGATATTCATCTTCTTTCAGATCAAACTTCACTTCCGGGATCACTGACCTCAGACCCATTATTTTGTGATAATGGTCTTCATGTTCTTTGGTTAAGAACTTCTCTTGATTCCAAAGATTCTTTGGATTATTCTCTTTCTTTCCTCTTAAATTGGTTTGTTTTCCCTTAGGAGCCATGATCTTGATGAATCTTGGCTTAGTGATCACGGAAAAGCACACCAAACTTAGAGGTTTGCTTGTCCTCAAGCAAAAGAAAGGAAGGAAGAGAGAGAGAGAGGAGAAGCAAATTCGAATGGTGTGGGCAATTAGGGGTTCAAACGTGTATTTATAAGGTGGGGAGGAGAGATTTCGAAAAAAAGAAAAGTTTGAAAGAAGATTTGAGAAGATATGGAAAGAATTTGAGAGAAGGGTGAGTTTTTGAACAAGATTTGGAATTGATTTGAAATAGATTTGAAGAATGGTGTTGATTTTTGAAGATTTGAAAGTGAATGATGAATGGTTGAAGTGTGATTTTGTAGAAAAGTATGGGTAAGAAAAGGAAAGTTTGAAAAAATTTGGTTTGAAAACAAAATTGTGGTCCCCCCACCTTTCTGGCGTTAAACGCCCAGAATGGCACCCATTCTGGCGTTTAACGCCCATTTGTTGCCCCTTTTGGGCGTTTAACGCCCAGCCAGGTGCCCTGGCTGGCGTTAAACGCCAGAATTCCTTTATCACTGGGCGTTTTTCTAAACGCCCAGGATGCTGCACACCTGGCGTTAAACGCCCAGAATGGTGCCCATTCTGGCGTTTAACGCCCAAAATGGCACCTTTACTGGCGTTAAACGCCTAGAATGGTGCCCATTCTGGCGTTTAACGCCCAAAATGCCCCTTACTGGCGTTTTTTCGCCAGTAAGCTCTTTTTCTCTGCTTTTTGAGCTGAATCCTTCTGTAACTCCGTGAATTCCTTCATTTTGATACTTGCCTCTGTAAAAACAAATCATGTAACCTCCTAATGACTGGGTTGCCTCCCAGCAAGCGCTTCTTTACTGTCTTTAGCTGGACCTTTATTGAGAATCACTCAAGTCTCAGTTTTGAGCGTTCCTGCTCAAAATTGCTTTCAAGATAATGCTTGATTCTCTGTCCATTAACAATGAATTTTTTGTCAGAATCAATATCCTGAAGCTCAACATATCCATATGGTGACACTCCTGTAATCACATACGGACCCCTCCACCGGGATTTGAGTTTTCCTGGAAACAATTTGAGCCTAGAGTTGAAGAGCAGAACTTTTTGTCCTGGCTCAAAGACTCTGGTTGACAACTTCTTGTCATGCCATTTCTTTGCCTTTTCCTTATAAATTTTTGCATTTTCAAAGGCATTGAGTCTGAACTCCTCTAGCTCATTTAACTGGAGCAATCTTTTTTCACCAGCTAATTGAGCATCCATGTTTAGGAATCTGGTTGCCCAGTAGGCTTTATGCTCCAGTTCTACGGGCAGATGACATGCCTTCCCATACACCAGTTGGTATGGAGAGGTTCCTATAGGAGTCTTGAATGTTGTTCTGTATGCCCACAGAGCATCATCCAAACTCTTTGCCCAATCCTTTCTTCGGGCTATCACAGTCCGTTCTAGGATTCTTTTTAGCTCTCTGTTAGAGACTTCAGCTTGCCCATTTGTCTGTGGATGATACGGAGTTGCCACTTTATGGCTGATTCCATATCTAACCATAGCAGAGTATAGCTGTCTATTGCAGAAATGAGTGCCCCCATCACTGATTAGTACTCTGGGAACACCAAACCTGCTGAAGATGTGTTTTTGGAGGAATTTTAGCACGGTCTTGGTATCATTAGTGGGTGTAGCAATTGCTTCTACCCACTTAGATACGTAGTCCACTGCCACCAGAATGTAAGTGTTTGAGTATGATGGTGGGAATGGACCCATGAAGTCAATTCCCCATACATCAAACAATTCTATCTCTAATATCCCTTGTTGAGGCATGGCATATCCGTGAGGCAAGTTACCAGCTCTTTGGCAACTGTCACAGTTACGCACAAACTCTCGGGAATCTTTATAGAGAGTAGGCCAGTAGAAGCCACATTGGAGGACTTTAGTGGCTGTTCGCTCACTTCCAAAATGCCCTCCATACTGTGATCCATGGCAGTGCCATAGGATCTTTTGTGCTTCTTCTCTGGGTACACATCTGCGGATTACTCCGTCTGCACATCTCTTAAAGAGATATGGTTCATCCCAGAGGTAGTACTTGGCATCTGAAATTAATTTCTTTCTTTGCACTTTGCTGTACTCCTGGGGTATGAACCTCACAGCTTTATAATTTGCAATATCTGCAAACCAAGGAGCTTCCTGAATGGCAAAGAGTTGCTCATCTGGGAAAGTATCAGAGATCTCAGTAGAAGGGAGGGACGCCCCAGCTACTGGTTCTATTCGGGACAGATGATCAGCTACTTGGTTCTCTGTCCCTTTTCTGTCTCTTATTTCTATATCAAACTCTTGCAGAAGCAACACCCATCTTATTAGTCTGGGTTTTGAATCCTGCTTTGTGAGTAAGTATTTAAGAGCAGCATGGTCAGTGTACACAATCACCTTGGATCCTACTAGGTAAGATCTAAACTTGTCAATGGCATAAACCACTGCAAGTAATTCTTTTTCTGTGGTTGTGTAATTCTTCTGTGCATCATTTAGAACACGGCTAGCATAATAGATGACGTGCAGAAGTTTGTTATGCCTCTGTCCCAACACTGCACCAATGGCATGATCGCTGGCATCACACATTAATTCAAATGGTAATGTCCAATCTGGTACAGAGATGACTGGTGCTGTGACCAGCTTAGCTTTCAGGGTCTCAAACGCCTGCTGACACTGTGTGTCAAACACAAATGGTGTGTCAGCAGCTAGCAGGTTACTTAAAGGTTTTGCAATTTTCGAAAAATCCTTTATGAACCTTCTGTAGAATCCTGCATGCCCCAGAAAGCTTCTGATTGCCTTAACATTGACAGGTGGTGGTAATTTTTCAATTACCTCTACCTTTGCCTTATCCACCTCTATTCCCCTGCTTGAAATTTTGTGCCCAAGGACAATTCCCTCAGTCACCATAAAGTGACATTTCTCCCAGTTTAAAACCAGGTTAGTCTCTTGGCACCTTTTCAGGACAAGTGCTAGGTGATTAAGACAGGAGCTGAATGAGTCTCCATATACTGAGAAGTCATCCATGAAGACTTCCAGAAATTTCTCTACCATATCTAAGAAGATAGAGAGCATGCACCTCTGAAAGGTTGCAGGTGCATTGCACAGACCAAAAGGCATCATTCTGTAGGCAAATATGCCAGAAGGGCATGTAAATGCTATTTTCTCTTGGTCCTGAGGATCTACTACAATTTGGTTGTAGCCTGAATAGCCATCCAAAAAGCAGTAATAATCATGACCAGCTAGTCTTTCTAGCATTTGGTCTATGAATGGTAAAGGAAAATGATCCTTTCTGGTGGCTGTATTGAGCCTTCTGTAGTCAATACACATACGCCACCCTGTGACTGTTCTTGTAGGAACCAGTTCATTTTTTTCATTATGAACCACTGTCATGCCTCCCTTTTTGGGGACAACTTGGACAGGGCTCACCCAGGGGCTATCAGAAATAGGATAAATAATCCCAGCCTCCAGTAATTTAGTGACCTCTTTCTGCACCACCTCCTTCATGGCTGGATTTAGCCTCCTCTGTGGTTGGACCACTGGTTTGGCATTATCCTCCAACAGGATCTTGTGCATGCATCTAGCTGGGCTAATGCCCTTAAGATCACTTATGGACCACCCAAGAGCTGTCTTGTGTGTCCTCAGCACTTGAATAAGTGCTTCCTCTTCCTGTGGATTTAAAACAGAGCTTATAATCACTGGAAAAGTTTCACCCCCTCCCAGAAATGCATATTTCAGGGATGGTGGTAGTGGTTTGAGTTCAGGTTTGGGAGGTTTATCCTCCTCCTGAGGAATTTTCGAAAATTCCTTTGTTTCCTGTGGTTCTTCTTGATCAGGCTGAGCATCCTTGAAGATGTCTTCAAGCTCTGATTCTAGGCTCTCAGTCATATTGATCTCTTCCACCAAAGAGTCAATAATGTCAGCGCCCATGCAGTCATTTGGTGTGTCTGGATGCTGCATAGCTTTCACAGCATTCAACTTGAACTCATCCTCATTGACTCTCAGGGTTACTTCCCCTTTTTGTACATCAATGAGAGTCCGTCCAGTTGCTAGGAAGGGTCTTCCTAGAATGAGGGTTGCACTTTTGTGCTCCTCCATTTCCAGCACCACAAAGTCAGTTGGAAAGGCAAATGGCCCAACCTTGACAATCATATCCTCTATTATGCCTGATGGATGTTTAATGGAGCCATCAGCAAGTTGGAGGCATATCCTGGTTGGTTTGACTTCTCCAGTCAACCCAAGCTTTCTGATAGTGGATGCAGGTATTAGATTGATGCTTGCTCCAAGATCACATAGGGCTGTCTTGGTGCAAGCGCCTTCTAATGTGCATGGTATCAGAAAGCTTCCAGGATCTTGAAGCTTTTTTGGTAAGCTTTTCAGAATGACTGCACTGCATTCTTCAGTGAGAAACACTTTTTCAGTTTCTCTCCAATCCTTCTTATGACTTAAGATTTCCTTCATGAACTTAGCATAAGAAGGTATTTGCTCAAGTGCCTCTGCAAACGGAATCTTTATTTCAAGAGTCCTTAGATAGTCTGCAAAGCGGGCAAATTGCTTGTCCTGTTTCGCTTTGCGGAGTTTCTGAGGATAAGGCATCTTGGCTTGATATTCTTCAACCTTAGATGCTGCAGGTTTATTCCTTACAGAAGAGGTTGAAGAAGCCTTTTTAGAGGGATTACTGTTAGCATTCTCAGGTGTCTGATCCTCCCTTGGCGTCTGAATGCCAGGATTGGGTGGAAAATGAGCGTTTAACGCCAACTTTTCCCCCTTTTCTGGCGTTTGAACGCCAGAACTGGGCAAGGAATGGGCGTTTAACGCCAGCTTTCCTTCCCTTTCTGGCGTTTGAATGCCAATAACATTCCTCTCTGGGCTCTTACTGTTCTCAGAGGGATTTTGAATAGTGGTTTGGTTATCCTCTGTCAATTGTTCTTTATCTGATTTTTTACTCTTTGGAGTGATGTTGTTCAGTGTCTTCCCACTCCTTAATTGAACTGCTTGACACTCTCCTGTTATCTGTTTAGACATCTGCTATTTTGCTTGATTCAACTGCAGTTCTATGTTCTTGTTAGCAACTTTAGTTTCATGGAGCATCTCTTTAAATTCTGCTAACTGTTCTGTCATCAGGAATAACTGTTGATTAAGCTCAATCATCTGTTCTTGAGGATTAGGATCAGTGACTACTGCCATGACATCCTCTTTTGGGGAGAACTCATTGCTAGAGTATAAGTGTTGGTTTCTAGCAACAGTGTCTATAAGCTCTTGAGCTTCTTCAATTGTCTTCCTCATGTGTATAGATCCACCAGATGAGTGGTCTAGAGACATCTGAGCTTTTTCTGTAAGCCCATAGTAGAAGATGTCTAACTGTACCCACTCTGAAAACATTTCAGAGGGGCATTTTCTAAGCATACCTCTATACCTCTCCCAGGCATTATAAAGGGATTCATTATCCTCTTGTTTAAAGCCTTGGATGTCCAGGCTTAGCTGTGTCATCCTCTTTGGAGGGTAAAAATGATTCAGGAATTTGTCTGATAACTGTTTCCATGTCTTTATGCTTGCTGTAGGTTGGTTATTCAACCACCTTTTAGCCTGATCTTTTACAGCAAATGGAAACAGTAATAGTCTGTAGACATCTTGATCCACCTCTTTATCATGTACTGTGTCAGCAATTTGTAAGAACTGTGCCAGAAACTCAGTAGGTTCTTCCTGTGGAAGACCGGAATACTGGCAATTTTGCTGCACTATGATAATGAGTTGAGGATTTAGCTCAAAGCTGCTTGCTTTGATGGGAGGTGTACAAATGCTACTTCCATATGCAGCTGTAATGGGGTTAGCATATGACCCTAGAGTCCTTTTGGACTGATCAATCCCACTTAGGTCCATAATGGACAAAAGGGAAATGATAATGATTGCAAACAGATAAATTTTGTTTTTTTTTTGTTTTTTTTTTGAGTTAAACGAAAAAAAAAATAAAATAAAACAAAAGAAAATTAAAATAAAAATTCGAAAATCAAAAAGAAAATAAGATCAAAGCAAATTGAGAACTGAATCAATTAGTTAATTAAAAAGATTTTGAAAATAGCAATTAAAAAGATATGATTGAAAAATTTTTTATGAAAAAGATTTTATTTTTGAAAAGAGGAAGGAGAAAAACAACAAAATGACACCAAACTTAAACTTTTCAGAAAATCAAATACTAATTTTCGAAAATTTTAAGGTAAAAAACACAAAGAGAACACCAAACTTAGAATTTTTACGGATCAAAAAGAGACTAAAGACATGCAAATTCGAAAAATTAAAAGAAAAACAAAAGCATGCAATTGACACCAAACTTAAAATATGAAACTAGACTCAACTAAAAGACTCTAAACCAACAAAAATAAAACAATCCTAATCTAAGCAACAAGATAAGCAGTCAGTTGTCCAAACTCGAACAATCCCCGGCAACGGCGCCAAAAACTTGATGCACGAAATTGCAATCACACTTTGCAACCCCGGACAACTAACCAGCAAGTGCACTGGGTCGTCCAAGTAATACCTTACATGAGTAAGGGTCGATCCCACGGAGATTGTCGGCTTGAAGCAAGCTATGGTTATCTTGTAAATCTTAGTCAGGATATCAGAAATTATCAGGATTGATTGTGAAAAGCAAAAGAACATGAAATGAGTACTTGTTATGCAGTAATGGAGAATAGGTTGAGGTTTTGGAGATGCTCCATCTTCTGAATCTCTGCTTTCCTACTGTCTTTCTTCATCAAACATGCGAAGCTCCTTCCATGGCAAGCTGTATGTAGGGTTTCACCGTTGTCAGTGGCTACCTCCCATCCTCTCAGTGAAAATGTTCCTATGCTCTGTCACAGCATGGCTAATCATCTGTCGGTTCTCGGTCAAGCCGGAATAGAATCCATTGATTCTTTTGCGTCTGTCACTAACGCCCCGCCTGCTAGGAGTTTGAAGCACGTCACAGTCATTCAATCATTGAATCCTACTCAGAATACCACAGACAAGGTTTAGACCTTCCGGATTCTCTTGAATGCCGCCATCAGTTCTAGCTTATACCACGAAGATTCTGGTTAAGGAATCCAAGAGATATCTACTCAATCTAAGGTAGAACGGAGGTGGTTGTCAGGCACACGTTCATAGCTGAGAATGATGATGAGTGTCACGGATCATCACATTCATCCGGTTTAAGAACAAGTGATATCTTAGAACGGAAGCAAGCATGATTGAATAAGAAACAGTAGTAATTGCATTAATCCATCAAGACACAGCAGAGCTCCTCACCCCCAACCATGGGGTTTAGAGACTCATACCGTGGAAAGTACACAAAGAAACGTGTAAAGTGTCATGAGGTACAGATACAATGTCAAAAGATCCTATTAATAGTAAACTAGTAACCTAAGGTTTACAGAAATGAGTAAATGACAGAAAAATCCACTTCCGGGCCCACTTGGTGTGTGCTTGGGCTGAGCATTGAAGTTTTCATGTGTAGAGACCTTTTCTGGAGTTAAACGCCAGCTTTCATGCCAGTTTGGGCGTTTAACTCCAAGTTTTATGCCAGTTCCAGCGTTAAACGCTGGAAATTCTGAGGCTGAGTTGCCACGCCGGTTTGGGCCATCAAATCTTGGGCAAAGTATGAACTATTATACATTGCTGGAAAGCCCAGGATGTCTACTTTCCAATGCCGTTGAGAGCGCGCCAATTGGGCTTCTGTAGCTCCAGAAAATCCACTTCGAGTGCAGGGAGGTCAGAATCCAACAGCATCTGCAGTCCTTTTCAGTCTCTGAATCAGATTTTTGCTCAGGACCCTCAATTTCAGCCAGAAAATACCTGAAATCACAGAAAAACACACAAACTCATTGTAAAGTCCAGAAAAGTGAATTTTAACTAAAAACTAATAAAAATATACTAAAAACTAACTAGATCATACTAAAAACATACTAAAAATAATGCCAAAAAGCGTACAAATTATCCGCTCATCAGTAGCTGCTAAGAGAGCAGAGCGGATGTTAGAATTGCCAATGGAGCTGCTGGGTTTAGTGATTTCCGCGAGTCTCGACTTTGAGGTAGGGGATTTAACGTTTTTAATTTAGAATGCCTACAAAGTTATTGGATAAGTGCAAATGGTTAATAATAGTTAAGAATTTCTTAATTGACAAGAATGACTTGAAATGTGTTTGAGAATGGTTAGCTATTGTGATTTTTTCTGAGTTATGATTCGAATTAAATGTGGTTGTGATTACTTTGAATTATAATTGAAATTAGATGCGGTTGTGAAATGTGACTGAATTATTGATTCTGCGATGAATTGGTTGAGATTCTGATTTTGAGTGAATTATTGACTTGTTTGATGTTGAATGGGATATTTGATGAATGGGAACGGCTGTGAAGTTTACTTGTAACTAGTTGAGATTGGTTTTGGTGGTTATTGAAGGATTGGGACTAAGAGATTAAACTGTTTTGAGAACCTATGATTTTCTGAAATAATATAGTAAATTTTAAGAGTATCTAAATAATTTTGTAATGGTTAGACTAATTCTCTGTGTCATGATTTATTGATTCTGACTTGGCTGTGATTGTGGCCGGTTTCATTGTTGTAAGTGATTAATTGATGATATTGATTTTGATTTGAGGCTGTAACTGCTACCGATTTTTTGATTGTTTGTATTTACTGAGAATCCTGTAATTTGATTATGTTGAGCTGGTTGTTATAGGCTGGTTTGCCTAATGGTTGCAAATTGACTGAAATTCTGTTCTTTGATGGATTTATATAGAATTGAATGATGTGCTGGTTATTTGATATATTGTAATGGTAGTGGATTTGGTTGGTGACTGATTGAAGATTGGTTTGGGAGATTAGTTATGAGTTTTTAAAGTTAGACTGGTTTACTTTTAGAAAAAATGATGACTGGGTGAAATTCTGATTTTAATTGATGAAAGGATGTTAGTTCTTAAACTGAATCATGATGAGATGATTATTGAGAATCTGTTATGGAAGTTGCTGATAAACGGATGGAGACTTGATTGTGGTTAATTTTGAAAGGATTTTATGATAAGTGAAAAGTAAATATGAGATGGTGAGATTGGATTGATGGATTAGCAGAAATTGCGGAGTATGATTGATTTGTTAAATATTATAAATTGTGGATTTTCTGGTTGCTTGAGAATCTTGTATTTGATAATTATTGGGAAAGGATTGTTGAATTGTTGAGAAAGAGGGAACCCGTCAGGGTGGCTAAGTCCGAGTTTTAGGGGAGGTGCTGCCGAAATTTTATAAAAAATATGAGGTTGTATTTGAAAAGTTATTTTAGAACCTTTGAATTTGGAAAATTATATTACTTGACTTTTATTTAGTTAAGAAAAGAATTATTTTATTTTGAATTCGGTTTACCAAAGAAAGGTTTATACTTCAAAAATAAATTATTTAGGAAAGAAACCATGTTTTGAGATTGAATTAATATTAAAAGAATTATGTTTTGGGTTTAAAATAAAGGATTACTTTTTATAAGTTTAATGAATATATATATAATATTTGAATTTGAATGGTAAAGAGAGACGGTTTTTGAGTCTTTGGGAAGTTAGTAAACTTGAAAAAGAGTTTTATATGGTTACTTTTAGTAAGAGGGTGATGTTTTGAAAAGTATTTAGCGAATCTAAAATAAATGATTTTCTTGAGTCTTTTGAAAGAAAATTAAACTAGAAAGTGGTTTTAAAATTGGTTTGAGTTAAGAGGTTGCAAAAGTGGAAGTCGTAAGGTTTGTACAACATGATTGAATAAAGAAAGAGAGAGATATTGTGTAAGAATATGTAACTAGAAATGAATAATGAGAATGATAACTTATGATGATAATTACACTGATTCTTTTGAGGAAAGATATTCAGTTTATGAAATTATTGGCAAGGGCGTGGGTTTTGTCCCGCTTGCGTAATTATGATTTTAAAAGAGAAAAAAAGTAGAGGACCTGTTGAAAGGTCATTTGTTGCTTGAAGCAACCCAAGAGATATTCATTTGTTGCGTTATGGAAACTCCTGAGAATGATTATTTGATGATCTGCTGCATGAAGGCAGTCAGATAGATGGTGATACGACCACTGAAAACGCTTTCCTGGGATACCTTGCTATAATGCTTTGCTGTAAGACAGAGGTTGCTTACAGAGGTATCAAGATGAATGTGTGCCTGTAAGACAGAGGTTGCTTACAGTGAGTGTGTTGTTGCTCCTGTAAGACAAAGGTTGCTTACAGTGAGTATGTTGTTGCTCCTGTAAGACAGAGGTTGCTTACAGTGAGTCTGTTGGGCGTATATCGGCTAATAAGTGTCGCCCTGCAAGACAAAGGTTGCTTGCTGTGGATACCCTGCAAGACAAAGGTTGCTTGCAGTGGATATTGCCAACAGGAAAGCCTTATCCAGACAGAGGTTGCTGGGTAACGTCAGGAGCGGGTATGTAACCGACAAATGAGCTCATTACCTACACTAGGACTAGACATGAATCATCCTTGTTTGCGCATCTACATTTGATTGAATTTGCTCATTGTACTTCCCTTGTGATTGTACTATTTGTCTTGGTGACTTGTTTGTGTGTTTGATTGAATATTTTTGTTGAAGCTGTGATCTTAGTAAAGTATTGAGGAGTGACATCCGTGAATTTTGGTTCGGCTATATTACTTATGTTGCTGATTTATTTAGTTGTTGCAGTGATTGAGCAATGCTGTTTGTGGCTGATAAATTGTTAATGTGACCAATTATATTTTAGAATTTGTTTTGAGTTTATAATTTTGAAAAAGGTAATTAACTAGCTAAAGTAAAACCAAGAGTAGTATTTTCAAAGAGTTTTGATAAAAATATAGTTTTCTCGAGTATGTTAACTATTTGCATTCTATTTCATTACTTTTATGGCATTCCCATTCCCTACTGAGAACGTGTGGTTTGTTCTCACCCCAAAATCCTCCACCTTTTCAGTGACGCAGGTTTGAAGACCCAGTTTGAAGCTGTGGGAGATTATAGAATTTACTTATGAGTTAAGTTACTTTCATAGAAGTTCCCTCGCTCTTATTGCTTAACATTTTTATTTTATACAGAGGGATAGGATTTGTTTGTGAGTTTTATTTGAAATCTTTTGTATGACAGATATTATTATTAGTAATTATGTAATTATTATTACTTGGTAATGCATGCTATATGATTTTAAATAATAAAAACAAAATTTTCTGGTATTTTTACTAAAACTGGATCGCAATATCGAACTAGAGGCTCAATAGTAAATAGTTAATAAAGGAAAGCAGGTTGGTAACGCCTTACTTTCGGTACGATCATGACGTTCTGGAAGTTGGGTCATTACAAATGGTATCAGAGCAGTTTGTTCCTGTTAGAGCCTTGGGAATGGACTGACTATGCTTCACTGCATACTCTGAGTGTCTGTCATGCTTTATGACTTGTTCTGATAACAAGAGTTTGTGTTTTATTTGCATGACTGTCTGATGATCAACGCTGTTAGTTTACCATTGCATACCTCATGGTATTAGGTCTGGCCAACTTAATACTAATGATTTATGTGTATGGGAACACTAATGGGTTATCATAGACGAAATAGAAGAATAGGTAATGCGATTTACGGGGTTTGGGAGCGTTAGAGGTTATGAAGTTAGCTTCGATTCGACGTATAATCTTTATTCGTGCCACATGAACTCGTGCTATCTTTTTCTTTGTTGCTTTCATTGGAATTCTCTAGTTTGAATTTCCTTTTTAGAATGTGATTTGCTTGTTTCCCAACCATACTTTGTCATTCTTGTATACCTTTGCTTGCCTATAAATCTGATTGTTTACATAACTCTTTGAATATTCATCCTTGATAATGCCTATGTTTCTGTTCATATATTCTATTTTCTTTGATTCAAGTTCGAATTTATTTTATTCTAGCAATTTTCGAGGGCGAAAATTTTTCTAAGGTGGGTAGAATGTAACAACCCTAGTTTTTGAAAATCAAATAATTAGTTATTTGTGATTTATTTTAAGAAATTTATTTTGCTAAAGGTGATTAAATAGAGTTTCATGATAATTGAAGTTTAAATTAATTAGAATTTTTATATAAATTTTATTAGATATTTGATATAATTGAAGTTATAATTTTGGTAATTGAAAAATAAGAAAGAATTGTATAATTTAATTTAAATAAATTCTATTTTGAATGAATTATGTTATTAATTTGAACTATTATAAATTAATTTATTAGAAATGATTAGATTGATATTTATAAATACTTTAAGTTTACGTCAAATAATATTTATGTACAATCTTTATTATAAATAGTTATTTTATAATTTGAAATTAAAATTTTGATGATAGAAAAATAATAGAGATTCATATGATTTAATTTAGAAAATTGATATTTGATTTTAAATTGTACTTTACAAAATATAATTAAACTTGTTCATTTTATAATTTAGATTAAAAATAATTGATTGAACTTAGCAATATGATGATAAAAATGTTCCTAAATATTTTTAATAGAGTATATTTGATTTTAAAATTATTCTACACTCGAATTTCATCAAGATATCTATTCATATCTATCCATATTCTTTTATAAAATCCTAATTTCTAACCCTAATTCCCAAATCAAAATCAGAAGCCCTAATTCCCAAATTAATTAAGAAACCTAACCCTTTTCACACTAACAGCCACCAGCCTCCAAACCCTAGCATACCACCCACTGCTGTTATCCTCGTCACATGACACACATAGACTCACCTCTCACTCTCAGCCTCATCAACGCACTCACACTCATTTCCTCACTATACCCATGCACACACACATATGGAGAAGGCAGGAAGGGAGAGCGCTAGTGAAGAAGAGGGAGGAGCCACGCTGCCACCGCACTCCGTCACTCCCAGCCGCGTCTTGCTCGCCGTCGTGCCGTCCACCCACGCTGAGAAGGAAGAGAGAAACAGAGGAGAGTGGCATCGCGTCTGCTGCAAGCTCGCCACAGAGGAAAGTCGCCGTCGCCATCGTCATCCTCATCATGACCTGTCACCGTCGCTGGAGCCAGCCGCCTTTGTCGCCGTTTATCCTTGTCGTCGCCATCACCACTGGTCTACCTTGGAGCCACCGTCGAGTAGAACGAGAGGAAGAGGAGTTCTCATCACTGTTGTGTACCCAGTCATCGCTGCTGCTTCCAATTTCGCCGTTGATGCTGCTGCCACTGCCACAACCACCCTTGAGCTGCTGCGCTGCTATTGACCTATTGAACCACCATCCGAGTTAACCACCAGAGCTACTGTTGGCTTGCCATTGCTGTTTGTTGGGTTCAAGATCGCTGCTGCTGCTCTTGCTTTGTTCCGCATCTACTTCTGGTTTTTGGAATCTGAGAAGAGCGCCACTTCCGCTGCTGGAGTTGATGTTGTTCTGGCTTTATTTTGAATTATTACTGCTCCTGTTTGGCTGAAGCTGAGACCTTTCACCATCACTGGAGCTGCCCAGAATCATCATGGTAGCTGCTAAGAGAGCAGAGCGGATGTTAGAATTGCCAATGGAGCTGCTGGGTTTATTGATTTCTGCGAGTCTCGACTTTGAGGTAGGGGATTTAACGTTTTTAATTTAGAATGCCTACAAAGTTATTGGATAAGTGCAAATGGTTAATAATAGTTAAGAATTTCTTAATTGACAAGAATGACTTGAAATGTGTTTGAGAATGGTTAGCTATTGTGATTTTTTCTGAGTTATGATTCGAATTAAGTGTGGTTGTGATTACTTTGAATTATAATTGAAATTAGATGTGGTTGTGAAATGTGACTGAATTATTGATTCTGCGATGAATTGGTTGAGATTCTGATTTTGAGTGAATTATTGACTTGTTTGATGTTGAATGGGATATTTGATGAATGGGAACGGCTGTGAAGTTTACTTGTAAATAGTTGAGATTGGTTTTGGTGGTTATTGAAGGATTGGGACTAAGAGATTAAACTGTTTTGAGAACCTGTGATTTTCTGAAATAATATAGTAAATTTTAAGAGTATCTAAATAATTTTGTAATGGTTAGACTAATTCTCTGTGTCATGATTTATTGATTCTGACTTGACTGTGATTGTGGCCGGTTTCATTGTTGTAAGTGATTAATCGATGATATTGATTTTGATTTGAGGCTGTAACTGTTACCGATTTTCCGATTGTTTGTAATTACTGAGAATCCTGTTATTTGATTATGTTGAGCTGGTTGTTATAGGCTAGTTTGCCTGATGGTTGCAAATTGACTGAAATTCTGTTCTTTGATGGATTTATATAGAATTGAATGATGTGCTGGTTATTTGATATATTGTAATGGTAGTGGATTTGGTTACTGATTGAAGATTGGTTTGGGAGATTAGTTATGAGTTTTTAAAGTTAGACTGGTTTACTTTTAGAAAAAATGATGACTGGGTGAAATTCTGATTTTAATTGATGAAAGGATGTTAGTTCTTAAACTGAATCATGATGAGATGATTATTGAGAATATGTTATGGAAGTTGCTGATAAACAGATGGAGACTTGATTGTGGTTAATTTTGAAAGGATTTTATGATAAGTGATAAGTAAATATGAGATGGTGAGATTGGATTGATGGATTAGCAGAAATTGCGGAGTATGATTGATTCGTTAAATATTATAAATTGTGGATTTTCTGGTTGCTTGAGAATCTTGTATTTGATAATTATTGGGAAAGGATTGTTGAATTGTTGAGAAAGAGGGAACCCGTCAGGGTGGCTAAGTCCGAGTTTTAGGGGAGGTGCTGCCGAAATTTTATAAAAAATATGAGGTTGTATTTGAAAAGTTATTTTAGAACCTTTGAATTTGGAAAATTATATTACTTGACTTTTATTTAGTTAAGAAAAGAATTATTTTATTTTGAATTCGGTTTACCAAAGAAAGGTTTATACTTCAAAAATAAATTATTTAGGAAAGAAACCATGTTTTGAGATTGAATTAATATTAAAAGAATTATGTTTTGGGTTTAAAATAAAGGATTACTTTTTATAAGTTTAATGAATATATATATAATATTTGAATTTGAATGGTAAAGAGAGACGGTTTTTGAGTCTTTGGGAAGTTAGTAAACTTGAAAAAGAGTTTTATATGGTTACTTTTAGTAAGAGGGTGATGTTTTGAAAAGTATTTAGCGAATCTAAAATAAATGATTTTCTTGAGTCTTTTGAAAGAAAATTAAACTAGAAAGTGGTTTTAAAATTGGTTTGAGTTAAGAAGTTGCAAAAGTGGAAGTCGTAAGGTTTGTACAACATGATTGAATAAAGAAAGAGAGAGATATTGTGTAAGAATATGTAACTAGAAATGAATAATGAGAATGATAACTTATGATGATAATTACACTGATTCTTTTGAGGAAAGATATTCAGTTTATGAAATTATTGGCAAGGGCGTGGGTTTTGTCCCGCTTGCGTAATTATGATTTTAAAAGAGAATAAAAGTAGAGGACCTGTTGAAAGGTCATTTGTTGCTTGAAGCAACCC
Organism: Arachis stenosperma; assembly: GCF_014773155.1. NCBI lineage: Eukaryota > Viridiplantae > Streptophyta > Magnoliopsida > Fabales > Fabaceae > Arachis > Arachis stenosperma. Next base: position 60,715,889 of record NC_080378.1, on the reverse strand, counting down.
AAGAGATATTCATTTGTTGCGTTATGGAAACTCCTGAGAATGATTATGTGATGATCTGCTGCGTGAAGGCAGTCAGATAGATGGTGGTACGACCACTGAGAACGCTTTCCTGGGATACCTTGCTATAATGATTTGCTGTAAGACAGAGGTTGCTTACAGAGGTATCAAGATGAATGTGCTCCTGTAAGACAGAGGTTGCTTATAGTGAGTGTGTTGTTGCTCCTGTAAGACAAAGGTTGCTTACAGTGAGTCTGTTGGGCATATATCGGCTAACAAGTGTCGCCCTGCAAGACAAAGGTTGCTTGCAGTGGATACCCTGCAAGACAAAGGTTGCTTGCAGTGGATATTGCCAACAGGAAAGCCTTATCCAGACAGAGGTTGCTGGGTAACGTCGGGAGCGGGTATGTAACAGACAAATGAGCTCATTACCTGCACTAGGACTAGACATGCATCATCCTTGTTTGCGCATCTGCATTTGATTGAATTTGCTCATTGTACTTCCCTTGTGATTGTACTATTTGTCTTGGTGACTTGTTTGTGTGTTTGATTGAATATTTTTGTTGAAGCTGTGATCTTAGTAAAGTATTGAGGAGTGACATCCGTGAATTTTGGTTCGGCTATATTACTTATGTTGCTGATTTATTTAGTTGTTGCAGTGATTGAGCAATGCTGTTTGTGGCTGATAAATTGTTAATGTGACCAATTATATTTTAGAATTTGTTTTGAGTTTATAATTTTGAAAAAGATAATTAACTAGCTAAAGTAAAACCAAGAGTAGTATTTACAAAGAGTTTTGATAAAAATATAGTTTCCTCGAGTATGTTAATTATTTGCATTCTATTTCATTACTTTTATGGCATTCCCATTCCCTACTGAGAACGTGTGGTTTGTTCTCACCCCAAAATCCTCCACCTTTTCAGTGACGCAGGTTTGAAGACCCAGTTTGAAGCTGCGGGAGATTATAGAATTTACTTATGAGTTAAGTTACTTTCATAGAAGTTCCCTCGCTCTTATTGCTTAACATTTTTATTTTATACAGAGGGATATGATTTGTATGTGAGTTTTATTTGAAATCTTTTGTATGACAGATATTATTATTAGTAATTATGTAATTATTATTACTTGGTAATGCTTGCTATATGATTTTAAATAATAAAAACAAAATTTTTTGGTATTTTTACTAAAACTGGATCGCAATATCGAACTAGAGGCTCAATAGTAAATAGTTAATAAAGGAAAGCAGGTTGGTAACGCCTTACTTTCGGTACGATCATGACGTTTTGGAAGTTGGGTCGTTACACTTCCAACCATGATGAACCTTGCAGGACAATTCTTATCACTGGCCATCTTCCTCTTACTCTTAATGTCACAAAGAGCTCTAAGTTGACCATCCGTCTCCAGTAGCCCATATTCAAGTGGAATTAGAAAGCTAAGGGATATGAATTTTATCCACTTGAATGTTGTGAAGGATGATGGCAACTTACGGGGAGGTATCTTTAATGAAATTGTAAGCTCCACTCCCTTGTGCTCTTTTCTGATAACTACCACCTCTTTGCAAGCTTCTTCAATTTCAACCTCTTCCTCTTGGTAGCTCTCTTCCAATTCAATCTCCTCTTCATTGCTTACCAAGGGCATAGGAGGTTGTGCTTCTTCTTCTTGAATCTCCATCTCTTGATCAACCTCTTCAAAGTCTTTAGCTATGATATGCCTTGGAGGTTGTACACCCTCCTCAACATCAATTGCAACCGTCTTGGAAGGAGGCTCTATGTCTTGACTTTCCCATGGAGGTTCAGCATCTCTTAAGTCTGCAACCACTTATTCTTCTTTGATAATTACAGCTTCCTCCACTTGTTCCAGTACAAAGTCATGTTCCGTACTGTCCTCTGAAGCCATGGGGGTTCCTTGAGTATCCGAACGTCGGGAAGCTAATTGATTTATCGCTTGACCCAGTTGGCGAATGGTTGCTTGAAGTTTCGCACATGTTTCTGTGAGACTATCCGTTGATTCTTGTCGCGCTCGGCTATCATAAGTAGGATCATAGTGCTCTTGGATTGATGGATATGGAGATGGCAAATATTGAGGTGGTGGTTCTTGGGAGTAATTGGGTTGGAATTGGGGTGGTTCTATATATGGTTCGTAAGGCTCATAAGGTGGTTCGTATGGTGGTTGAGGGTTAGGGTCAAATGGAGGTGAATGGCGGAAAGGGACTTGTGAGTATGGTGGTTCAAAGCTATGTTGAGGAGGGGGTTCATAGGCGTATGGTGGTGGTTGTTGATAGTCAAAAGAGTGCTCACCATAGCCATTGCCTTGATATGCATCACAGAATGGTTTTTGATAGTCCATTGGAGGTGGTTGTTGCCATGAGGGTTGATTAAATCCTTGTGGCTCCTCCCATCTTTGATTGTTCCAACCTTGATGCCTGTTCTCATTGTAATTTCCTCTTCCTGCAACATAATTGTAACCAGACTCATAGCCAAAAGGGTGAGAGTTTATAGTAGTAAGAGATAACAAAAACTAACAAAAAAGGAAAAAAAATTTTTTTGAAAAATATTTACAATAACCAATAATAAGGCACACGTTTGCAATTTCCCGGCAATAGCGCCATTTTGATGTTAGGATTTTTGCTAGTAAAGAATTTTATAAAAATATTCGCGTTGTAGATATAGCTTCTAAACTAACAGAAATCCCTTTGTACAAAAGTTTTGGTTGTCACAAGTAACAAACCCCTAAATAAATTGATAACCGAAGTATTTAAACCTCGGGTCGTCTTCTCAAGGAATTGCAGGGAGGTATGTTCTTATTATTGGTTATGAAAAAGTGTGTTTTGGGGTTTTGGATTAAGGTAAAAGGTTAGTTGAATGACAAGTAAAATAAAATAATAATAACTGTAAAATAAACCTTTGGCAAGGTATAAGAACTGGAAGTCCTATCCTAGTTATCCTTATCAATTGTGAAGAGAATTGGATTTTTCTCCCACCTTGTTAACCTTTAACTATGAAGGTAAGTTAAGTGGATGAATTAATTCGAATCCTCAAGTCCTAGTCTTTCCTTGGGAAAGGCTAGAGTTATTGGAATATGAATTAATGAAATGAAGAAATCCAATTTTCAATCAACAATGAGTTTGATAACTCTAGAGTCACCAATTATTTAACCAAAGCCAAAAGGGAAACTATCTAAATTAAATAAAAAGCATTCATAAATAAAACAATCATAAACTGAAATACCTCAAATAACATTAATTAAGAAAATCAATCCAAACATGGAACATTAAAAGTAAATAAATACAAAGAACATTGAATCTGGGATTGAGAGTCACTCCTAAAACTAAGAGAAATCCTAAATCCTAATCCTAAGAGAGAGGAGAGAACCTCTCTCTCTGAAAACTACATCTAAAATAATAAAAAGAGAATTATGAATAGCATGATTATGAATGGATGCATTCCCCTACTTTATAGCCTCTAATCTGTGTTCTCTGGGCCGAAAACTGGGTCAGAAATAGCCCAAAAGTCACTTCCACCGCTTTCTGGTCCGTACAGGTCGCGGCCAAGTGACGTGGAGGCGTCGCCCACGCGGCCGCGCGGATTAAAGTTCGCAGATGCGACGCGTCCGCGTAGATCACGCGTTCATGTCGCCTAACATCAGGGCAACTATGATATATTATATATCAAATCGAAGCCCCAGACATTAGCTTTCCAACGCAACTAGAACCGCATCGTTTGGACCTCTATAGCTAAAGTTATAGCCGTTTGAGTGCGAAGAGGTCAGGCTGGACAGCTTAACAATTTCTTCAACTTCTTGTATTCCTTCCACTTTTGCATGCTTCCTTTCCATCCTCCATGCCATTCCTGCCCTATAATATCTGAAAACACTTAACACACATATCAAGGCATCTAATGGTAATAAGAGAAGATTAATAATAAGCAAATATAAGATCAAAGAAGTATGTTTTCAATCATAGCACAAAATCAGGAAGGAAAATGTAAAACATGCGAATTGTATGAATAAGTGAGTAAAGAGTTGATAAAAACCACTCAATTGAGCATAAAATAAACCATAAAATAGTTGTTTATCAACGTCCTCTGGACAAAAAGGAGTTCCCATTTGAGGAACCTAAAGAATCTGAGGCTCATCTAGAGACCATAGAGATTCCATTGAACCTACTTCTGCCATTCATGAGCTCTGATGACTATTCCTCCTCTGAAGAAGATGAAGATATTACTGAAGAGCAAGTTGCTAAGTACCTTGGAGCAATCATGAAGCTCAATGCCAAGTTATTTGGTAATGAGACTTGGGTGGATGAACCTCCCTTGCTCACCAATGAACTGAATAACTTGATTAGGTAGACATTACCTCAAAAGAAAGAGGATCCCGGAAGGTTCTTAATACCTTGTACCATAGGCACCATGACCTTTGAGAAGGCTCTGTGTGACCTGGGGTCAGGCATAAACCTCATGCCACTCTCTGTCATGGAGAAACTGGGAATCTTTGAGGTTCAAGCTGTATGAATCTCACTAGAGATGGCAGACAAATCCATGAAAAAGGCTTATGGACTAGTAGAGGACGTGCTAGTGAAGGTTGAAGGGCTTTATGACACAAAAATTGTTGTCGGTCTAGATTTTTCTTCTTAAAGAAAGAAATTACTTCGTTGTAAGCATAGCTCCAAACCAACAAACAACTCTCACATCAAACTAAAATATGGTTTTGTTACAAGTACAAACCCCAAATGAAAATTAACTGAAGTATTTAGACTCCGGATCGTCTCACAAGGAATTGCAATGAAATGCTCTACTATTGGCTATGAAGGAATGTTTTGGGGTTTTTGTAGTAAGGAACAAGAAATGTAAATAGCAAGAATTAATAAAAGAAATGGAAAGAACTCTTGGCTAAGACATGGGAAACTGAGATCACCATCCTTGTCAACAAACTATATATTGATAATTATGAGAGGCCAACCTATTAAGTCTACTTCCAAAAGCCTTAAGTACGTAATATCTACTCCTAGGCTTGAAGTACGTCAAATAGGCTTGATCACATCAACCCATAAGGTCTAACCTCACTACTAATTAACCTAGTAGTAGGCTAGTGTCAATGGCTATCAAATTGATCACCAAGTGTTCTTAAATCACCAATTCATTGAGACCCAATGACTCAAGGTCACTCAATTCCCTTAGCCTAAGCCAAGAGTCAAGGAAACTACTCAAAAACTAGTGTAAACATTTCATCAAACACTTAGAATACAAGATAAGTAAACATCACCAAATGCAAAAATTAACAAGATCCATAACTATTATAAACAAGAAATCAACAATAACAATGGAGGTAACATAAAAGAGACATAGAAACATGAAATTGCTATGCATTCAAAGAAATCCAGATTCAACAATGGTTCATAAACATAAAAATGGCAAAATGGGGAGATTAACAACAAGAACTAGAAGAACAAAGGTGTAATGTCAAGGAATTAACAAGGGAAAACTAAATCAAAACAAGAATTGAAAATAGATCTAAGAAAATTAAACCTAAACTACCTTAAATTCTAGAGAGAAGGGAGAGCCTCTCTCTCTAGAATTCTACTCTAAAACATGATGAAAACTAAACTATGACTACTTGGTTCATTCCCCCTTCAATCCTTGGGTTCAATAGCATCAAAAATGAGTTGGATTGGGCCCTAAATGAGCTAGAAATCGCTCCCAACGAGTTGCCCAAAATGGACCCACGCTGCTCTAACGATGCCTATGCGTATAGTGCGCATGCGCGTCCCTCGACGTCGGGCAACTATGGAAAATTTTATATCATTTTGAAGCCCCAGATGTTAGCTTTCCAACGCAACCAAAACCACCTCATTTGGACCTCTGTAGCTCAAGTTATGGTCGATTGAGTGCGAAGAGGTTAGGCTTGACAGCTTTGCAGTTCCTTCATTTCTTCATGAGTTCTCCCACTTTGCATGCTTTTCTCCTTACTTCTTCCATCAAATACTTGCCCTATGAACCTGAAATCACTCAACAAACACATCAAGACATCGAATGGAATTAAAGTGGATTAAATTTAGCTATTTTAAGGCCTAAAAAGCATGTTTTCACACTTAAGCACAAATCTAGGGAGAATTACAAAATCATGCTATTTCATTGAATAAATGTGAGAAAAGTTGATAAATCTTCCAAATTAAACACAAGATAAACCACAAAATCGGGGTTTATCACTTTACATCCCTACTGATTTCATAATCCTAGATACTGGGAAGGAGGAGGAGGAATCCATCATCCTTGGCAGACCATTCCTAGCCACAGCAAAAGCTGTGATTGATGTTGACAGAGGAGAGTTGATCCTTCAATTGAATGAGGACTACCTTGTATTCAAGACTCAAGGTTCTCCTTCTGTACACATAGAGATGAAGCATGAAAAGCTTCTCTCAATATAGAGTCAAACAAAGTCCCCACATTCAAACTCTAAATTTGGTGTTGGGAGGCCACAACCAAACTCTAAGTTTGGTGTTGGGAGGCCCCAACCATGCTCTGATATCTGTGAGGCTCCATGAGAGCCCACTGTCAAGCTATTGACATTAAAGAAGCACTTATTGGGAGGCAACCCAATTTTTATTTATCTATGTTATTTTATGTTTTTTTTAGGTTGATGATCATGTGGAGTCACAAAAATAACTGCAAAAATCAAATCAAATTCAAAAAATCATTAAAAATAGCACACCCTAGATGATAAGCTTACTGGCGTTTAAACGCCAGTAAGAGTAGCAGAATGGGCGTTAAACGCCCAGTCTGGCACCATTCTGGGCATTTAACGCCAGAAATGGGCACCAGACTGGCGTTTAACGCCAGAACAGAGCACCAACCTGGCGTTAAACACCAGGAAAGGTATAAAAGATGGCATTTAAAGCCAAAAACAAGCAGCATTCTGGCGTTAAATGCCAGGATTGCACAATAAGGGTGTTTTGCACGCCTAAATAGAGCAGGGATGAGAAGTCCTTGACCCCTCAGGATCTGTGGACCCCACAGGATCCCACCTACCCCACCTCTCTCTCTCTCTCCCCTTCACACATCTCTATAACACTCCACCCAAAACACCACTCACCAATCAAATCCTATCCTCTTCCCTATATTCTCTTCACCAATCACCTCCAAATCTCTTCTCCAAAAACCCCACCTACCTCACTTTCAAAATTCAAACACTTTTCTCTCCTAAACCCACCTAATTCCATTCGGTCACTCTCCCTCTCTACTCCTATATATACGCCTATTTACTCCTCTCATTACCACTCTCCCTCCATCTCCTCCATTTTCTTCTTCTTCCCCTTCTTTCTTTCTTCTTTTGCTCGAGGACGAGCAAACCTTTTAAGTTTGGTGTGGTAAAAGTATTGCTTTTTGTTTTTTCATAACCATTTATGGCACCTAAGGCCGGAGAAACCTCTAGAAAGAGGAAAGAAAGGCAAAAGCTTCCACCTTCGAGTCAGGGGAGATGGAGAGATTCATCTCAAAGGTCCATCAAGACCACTTCTATGAAGTTGTGGCCAAGAAGAAGGTGATCCCTGAGGTCCCTTTCATGCTCAAGAACAATGAGTATCTGGAGATCTGACATAAAATCCAAAGAAGAGGTTGGGAAGTTCTCACCAACCCATTCAACAAGTCGGAATCTTAATAGTTCAAGAGTTCTATGCTAATGCATGGATCACTAGGAACCATGATCAAAGTATGAACCCGAATCCAAAGAATTGGCTTACAATGGTTAGGGGGAAATACTTAGATTTCAGTCCAGAAAATGTAAGGTTGGCGTTCCACTTGACAATGATGCAAGAAAACACATGCCCCTACACTAGAAGGGTCAACTTTGATCAAAGGTTGGACCAAGTCTTCATGGACATATGTGTGGAAGGAGCTCAATGGAAAAGAGACTCAAGAGGCAATCCAGTTCAATTGAGAAGACTGAACCTTAAGCCTATGGCTAGAGGATGGTTGGAGTTCATCCAACGCTCCATCATTCCTACTAGCAACCGATCTGAAGTGACTGTAGATTAGGCCATCATGATCCATAGTATCATGATTGGAGAGGAAGTGGAAGTTCATGAGATCATACCTCTAGAACTCTACAAGGTGGATGACAAGTCCTCCACTTTGGCAAGGTTAGTCTTTCCTCATCTCATTTGTCACCTATGTAATTTGGCTGGGATTGACATAGAAGGAGACATCCTCATTGAAGAGGATAAGCACATCACTAAGAAAATGATGGTGCAAATAAGAGAGCCAACTTATGGACCTCAACAAGAGCATGAGGAAGTTCCTCATCAAGAAATCCCTGAGATGCCTCAAGGGATGAATTTTCCTCCACACAACTATTGGGAGCAACTCAACACCTCTTTGAAAGGCTTGAGTTACAACATGGACCAACTAAGGGTGGAGCACAAAGAGCACTCCATCATTCTCCAGGAGATTAGAGAAGATCAAAGAGCTATAACGGAGGAGCAACAAAGGCAAGGAAGAGACATAGAGGAGCTTAGGCATTCCATTGGATCTTCAAGAGGAAGAACTAGCTGCCATCACTAAGGTGGACCCATTCTTTGATTTCCTTGTTCTTATTTTTCTGTTTTTCGAATTTGATGCTTTATGTTTGTCTATGTTTGTGTCTTTATTACATTATCATTAGTATCTAGTGTTTATGCCTTAAAGCTATGAATAATGAATCCTTCACCTCTCTTAAATGAAAAATGTGCCTAATTACAAATGAACAAGAAGTACATGAATTTCAAATTTTATCTTAAAATTAGTTTAATTATTTTGATGTGGTGGCAATACTTTTTGTTTTTTGAATGAATGCTTGAACAGTGCATATTTTTTATAGTGAAGTTTATGAATGTTAAAATTGTTGGCTCTTGAAAGAACGATGAGCAAAGAGAAATGTTATTGATAATCTGAAAAGTCATAAAATTGATTCTTGAAGCAAGAAAAAGCAGTGAATAAGGAAGGCTTGCGAAAAAAAAGAGAAAAAAAATGGCGAAAAAGAAAAAAAAGAAAAAGAAAAAGCAAGCAGAAAAAGCCAATAGCCCTTTAAACCAAAAGACAAGGGTAAAAAAGATCCAAGGCTTTGAGCATTAATGGATAGGAGGGCCCAAGGAAATAAAATCCAGGCCTAAGCGGCTAAATCAAGCTGTCCCTAACCATGTGCTTGTGGCATGCATGTCCAAGTGAAAAGCTTGAGACTGAGTGGTTAAAGTCGTGATCCAAAGCAAAAAGAGTGTGCTTAAGAACTCTGGACACCTCTGGTTGGTGACTTTAGCAAAGCTAAGTCACAATCTGAAAAGGTTCACCCAGTTATGTGTCTGTGGCATTTATGTATCCAGTGGTAATACTGGAAAACAAAGTGCTTAGGGTCACGGCCAAGACTCATAAAGTAGCTGTGTTCAAGAATCAACGTACTGAACAAGGGGAATCAATAACACTATCTAAAATTTTGAGTTACTATAGATGCCAATCATTCTGAATTTCAAAGGATAAAGTGAGATGCCAAAACTGTTCAAAAGCAAAAAGCTACTAGCCCCACTCATCTAACTGGGACTAAGTTTCACTGATATTGTGAGATTCATTATATGTTCTGTTCTTTTTATCCTATTTGATTTTCAGTTGCTTGGGGACAAGCAACAATTTAAGTTTGGTGTTGTGATGAGCGGATAATTTATACGCTTTTTGGCATTGTTTTTAGATAGTTTTTAGTAGGATCTAGCTACTTTTTAGTATATTTTTATTCGTTTTTAAGCAAAATTCACATTTCTAGACTTTACTATGAGTTTGTGTGTTTTTCTATGATTTTAGGTATTTTCTGGCTGAAATTGAGGGACCTGAGCAAAAATCTGATTCAGAGGCTGAAAAAGGACTGCTGATGTTGTTGGATTCTGACATCCCTACACTCGAAATAAATTTTTTGGAGTTACAGAAGTTCAAATGGCGCGCTCTCAATTGAGTTGGAAAGTAGACATCCAGGGCTTTCTAGCAATATATAATAGTTCATGCTTTGCTCGATTTTTGACGACAAAAACTGGCGTTCAAATGCCAACTTCCTGCCCTATTCTGGCGTTAAACGCCAGAAACAGGTTACAAGCTAGAGTTAAATGCCAAAAATAGGCTGTAAACTGGCGTTTAACTCCAAGAAAAGTCTCTACACATGAAAGCTTTAATGCTCAGTCCAAGCACACACCAAGTGGGCCCGGAAGTGGATTTCTGCATCATTTACTTATTTCTGTAACCCTAGTAACTAGTTTAGTATAAATAGAACTTTTTACTATTGTATTAGGGGATCTTTGATCAGTTTTATGCTATCGTAGACATTGGGGGCTAGCCTCACGGCCATGTCTGGACCTTCATCACTTATGTATTTTCAACGGTGGAGTTTCTACACACCATAGATTAAGGTGTGGAGCTCTGTTGTTCCTCGAGTATTAATGCAATTACTACTGTTTTCTATTCAATTCAAGATTATTCTTGTTCTAAGATATCAATTCGCACACAAGAACATGATGAATGTGATGATTATGTGACGCTCATCACCATTCTCACTTATGAACGCGTGCCTGACAAACACTTCCATTCTACATGAAAACAAGCTTGAATGCATATCTCTTAGCCTTCTGGTTCACGATCAGAGTCTTCCTGGTATAAGCTAGAATCAATTGGCAGCATTCTTGAGATCCGAAAAGTCTAAACCTTGTCTGTGGTATTCCGAGTAGGATCTGGGATGGGATGACTGTGACGAGCTTCAAACTCGCAAGTGTTGGGCATAGTGATAGACGCAAAAGGATCAATGGATCCTATTCCAACATGAGTGAGAACTGACAGATGATTAGCCGTGTGGTGACAGCGCATTTGGACAATTTTCATTGAGAGGACGGACGGTAGCCATTGACAACGGTGATCCCCCAACATACAGCTTGCCATAGAAAGGAGTATGAAGGATTGGATGAAGGCAGTAGGAAAGCAGAGATTCAGAAGGGATAACGCATCTCCATACGCTTATCTGAAATTCCCACCAATAAATTACATAAGTATCTCTATCTTTATTTTATGTTTATTTATCTTTTAATTATCAAAGCTTCATAACCATTTGAATCTGCCTGACTGAAATTTACAAGATGACCATATCTTGCTTCAAGCCGACAATCTCCGTGGGATCGACCCTTACTCACGTAAGGTTTATTACTTGGACGACCCAGTGCACTTGCTGGTTAGTTGTGTGAAGTTATAAAAAAGAGTTGAGATTAGAATTGTGCGTACCAAGTTGTTGGCGCCATTGAGATCACAATTTCGTGCACCAGGCTCCGAGGAAGCATGATAGGGTGGCAAGTTGCCCAGTCATCCTTTGGACAGCTTTGAAGTTTGTGGGGCTACTCATCTTGAGGATGGCCTTCTACTTTTTCAGGTTTGCTTCCTCTTCTCGTTGCGTGATCATAAAGCCCAAGAATATTCCGGCCTCCATCCCGAAGGGGCACTTCATTGATTGAGGCACATTCGGTGATTCCTTAGGGTGTCTAGTATGAGCTTAAGGTCGTCAATAAGCTCCTCATCTATTTGTGTCTTGGCTAGCATGTCAACAATATAGAGCTCCAGATTGGTCCCTGAGCGGTCCTTAAAAATCTTGGTGATGAGCCTTTGGTAGGTGACATTGGCATTTTTTAGCACGAAGGGCATGACTGTGAAGCAGTACGTGCCTTTGGGAGTTACGAACATGGTTTTCTCCTCGTCTTGTCAGTGCATGGGTATCTGGTTGTATCCAAAGTAGGCATCTATAAAGGTGAGGAACTGGTGTTCCGAGGCGATGTCTACCAGTCCGTCGATGTTTGGCAGGGGAAAGGCATCCTTTATTTAAGTCCATTTAATTGAAGCATATTTGCTATTTCCCCTTTGCCTTTTTGACCAACACAACGTTGGCCAGCTAAGGAGCGGATAATTTATACGCATTTTGGCATTATTTTTAGGTAGTTATTAGTATGATCTAGTTACTTTTAGGGATGTTTTCATTAGTTTTTATGCTAAATTCACATTTCTGGACTTTACTATGAGTTTAGGTGTTTTTCTGTGATTTCAGGTATTTTCTAGCTGAAATTGAGGGACCTGAGCAAAACTCTGATAGAAGGCTGACAAAGGACTGCTGATGCTGTTGGAATCTGACCTCCCTCCACTCGAAATGGATTTTCTGGAGCTACAGAACTCTAAATGATGCTCTCTTAACGGCGTTAGAAAGTAGACATCCAGAGCTTTCCAGCAATATATAATAGTCCATACTTTATTCGTGATTAGATGACGTAAACTGGCGTTCAACGCCAGTTCCATGTTGCATTCTGGAGTCAAACGCCAGAAACACGTCACGAACCAAAGTTGAACGCCAAAAACACGTTACAACTTGGCGTTTAACTCCAAAAGAAGCCTCAGCTCGTGTAAAGATCAAGCTCAGCCCAAACACACACCAAGTGGGCCCCGGAAGTGGATTTATGCATTCAATTACTTACTTCTGTAAACCCTAGTAGCTAGTCTAGTATAAATATGATAGTTTACTATTGTATTAGACATCTTTGATTAGTTTATGCGATCTTAGACATTGGGGGCTGGCAATTCAGCCATGCCTGGACCTTCATCACTTATGTATTTTCAACGGTGGAGTTTCTACACACCATAGATTAAAGGTGTGGAGCTCTGCTGTACATCAAGTTTTAATGCAATTACTACTATTTTTTATTCAATTTGATTTATTCCTGTTCTAAGATACCATTCGTACTTCAACCTGATGGATGTGATGATCCGTGACACTCATCATCATCCATCCTTATGAATGCGTGCCTGACAACCACTTCCGTTCTACAAGCGAGAGCTAGGATGCGTATCTCTTGGATTCCTGATACCCGACGCATGGTTGCCCCTCGCCTGACAACCGAGCCTTCCATTCCGTGAGATCAGAGTCATCGTGGTATAAGCTAGAATTGATGGCGGCATTCATGAGAATCCGAAAATTTTAAACCTTGTCTGTGGTATTCCGAGTAGGATTCTGAGATTGAATGACTGTGACGAGCTTCAAACTCACGATTGTTGGGCGTGATGACAAACACAAAAGAATCAATGGATTCTATTCCAACATGATCGAGAACTGACAGATGATTAGCCGTGCCGTGACAGAGCATTTGGACCTTTTTCACTGAGAGGATGGGATGTAGCCATTGACAACGGTGATGCCCTACATACAGCTTGCCATAGAAAGGAGTGACAAAAATTGGATAAAAGCAGTAGGAAAACAGAGATTCGGAAGGAACACAGCACCTCCATACACTTATCTGAAATCCCCACCATTGAATTACATGAGTAACTCTACCCTATTTTATTTATTTTCGTTTACTATAATTTCTTAATACAGTTGAATCTTCCTGACTGGGATTTACAAGATGACCATAGCTTGCTTCATACCAACAATCTCTGTGGGATCGACCCTTACTCACGTAAGGTATTACTTGGACGACCCAGTACACTTGCTGGTTAGTTGTGCGGAGTTGTGACAAAGTGTGATTCATGTTTAAGAGCACCAACTCTTTGGAGCCATTGTTGATGATCACAATTTTGTGCACCAAGTTTTTAGCGCCGTTGCCAGGGATTGTTCGAGTATGGACAACTGACGGCTCATCTTGTTGCTCATATTGGGTAATTTTATTTTATTTTATTGTTCTTAAATTTCGAAAAAAAATTATATTACTTATCATGTTCTTCATAATTTTTAAGAATGAATTTTAGAGTTTCATGAAGTATGTTGAAGCCTGGCTGGCTGTAAAGCCATGTCTAAATTCTTTTCGACTGAGGCTTCAAAACCATCTTCATAGAGGCAAGTTAATTGGAATATTAGCTGTATGCTAAAGCTTGGCTGGCTATTGGCCATGTCTAGTGTTTTAGACCGGAGCTTTCACATAAAGCTTGGCTGGCTATTAAGCCATGTCAAATTCCTGGACCGGAGCTTTAGACAAACATTACATGATTCCTGGAATTCATATTAAAAATTTAGAATTTCTTATTTTATTTTTCCTATATGTTTTCGAAAAAATATAAAAATAAAATACAAAAAAATTAGAAAATCATAAAAATAAAAAATATTTTGTGTTTCTTGTTAGAGTCTTGTATCAAGTTTTAAGTTTGGTGTCAATTACATATTCATCATGCATTTTTCGAAAATTGCATTCATGCATTGCATTCATCATGATCTTCAAGTTGTTCTTGATGAACTTTCTTGTTTGATCTTCATATTTTTTTGTTTTGTGTTGTATGGTATTTTTCATGTGCATTTTTGCATTCATAGTGTCTAAACATGAAAGATCTCTAAGTTTGGTGTCTTGCATGTTTTTTTCTTTACATTGAAAATTTTTCAAAAATATGTTCTTGATGTTCATCATGATCTTCAAAGTGTTCTTGGTGTTCATCTTGACATTCATAGTGTTCTTGCATGCATCATGTGTTTTGATCCAAAATTTTCATGCATTGAGTATTTTTAGTGTTTTTCTCTCTCATCATAAAAAATTCAAAAAAAAAACAAATATCTTATCTTTTTAAATCTTATCTTTTTAAGATCTTTTTGAAAAATCATATCTTTTCTATTTTTTTATCATATTCGAAAATTTCAAAAATCTTTTTCAAAATATTTTCAAAATCTTTTTCTTATCTTTACATCATATTTTCGAAAATATCATCAACAATTAATGTTTTGATTCAAAAATTTCAAGTTTGTTACTTTCTTGTTAAGAAAGATTCAAACTTTAAGTTCTAGAATCATATCTTGTGATTTCTTGTGAGTCAAGTCATTAATTGTGATTTTAAAATTCAAATCTTTTTCAAAACTAATTTCAATCATATCTTTTTAAAACCATATCTTTTAAAATCATATATTTACAAAAATATCTTTTCAATCTTATCTTTTCAAAATCATATCTTTTTAAAATCATATCTTTTTAATCATATCTTTTCATATCATATCTTTTTCAAACTTTAATTTCAAAAATCTTTTCTAACTTTTTATCTTTTCAAAGTTAATTTTCAAATCTTTTTCAACTAACTAATTGATTTATTTGTTTGTTTTATCTTTTATCTTTTTCAAAACCACCTAACTAATTTTCTCTCCCTAATTTTCGAAAATTACCTTCCTCTTTTTCAAAATTTTTCTAATTAACTAATTATTTCAAATTTTAATTTTAATTTTATTTCATTTTAATTTTCGAAAATTACTATCCCTTTTTCAAATTTATTTTTCGAATTTCTATCCCTCTCACCTCTTTCTATTTATTTTATTTATTTACTAACACTTTCTTTCATCCTAAAATTCGAACCCCCCTCTCTCTGAGTTCGAATTTTCCTCTTCTCCTTCCTATTCTTCTTCTTTTCTACTCACATAAAGGAACCTCTATATCTGGACAAAGAGGATCCCTATTATTATTTTCTGTTCCCTTCTTTTTCATATGAGCAGGAGCAAGGACAAGAACATTCTTATTGAAGCAGATCATGTACCTGAAAAGACTCTGAAGAGGAAGTCAAGAGAAACTAAAATTCAATAATTCAGAGAAAACTTTACAGAAATTTTCGAAAAAGAAGAGGATATGACAGCCGAAAATAATAACAATGCAAGGAGGATGCTTGGTGATTATACTACACCTAAGGCCAGAGAAACCTCAAAAGAAAAAAAAAGAAATAAAAAGAGAAAAGGGAAGACAAAAAGCTTCCACCTCCAAGTCATGGGAGATGGAGAGATTCATCTCAAGGGTCCATAGCTCAGTAGAAGAGCATTTGACTGCACATCAAGAGAACATGAGGAATTTCCTCATCAAAAAATCCCTGAGATACCTCAAGGGATACATTTTCCTCCACATAATTATTAGGAGCACCAAAATCACTAGGGAGGAGCAACAAAGACAAGGAAGAGACATAGAAGAGCTCAAGGACATCAATGGTCCTTCAAGAAGGCGCCACCCTCACTAAGGTGGACTCATTCCTTGTTCTTAAAATTTTTTCTGCTTTTCATTTTTTTTATGTTATATGTTTATCTATGTTTGTGTCTTTATTACATGATCATTAGTATTTAGTAACTTTGTCTTAAGGCTATGAATAATTCCATGAATCCTTTACCTCTCTTAAATGAAAAATGTTTCTAATTCAAAAGAACAAGAAGTACATGAGTTTCGAAATTATCCTTGAATTTAGTTTAATTATATTGATGTGGTGACAATACTTTTTGTTTTCTGAATGAATGCTTGAATAGTGCATATTTTTGATCTTGTTGTGTATGAATGTTAAAATTGTTGGCTCTTGAAAGAATGATGAACAAAGAGAAATGTTATTGACAATCTGAAAAATTATGAGATTGATTCTTGAAGCAAGAAAAAGCAGTGAAAAAGCAAAAGCTTGAAAAAAAATTTAGAAAGAAAAAGAAAAGGCAAGCAGAAAAAGCCAATAGCCCTTAAAACCAAAAGGCAAGGGTAAAAAGGATCCAAGGCATTGAGCATCAATGGATAGGAGAGCGCAAGGAAATAAAATCCAGGCCTAAGCGGCTAAATCAAGCTGTCCCTAACCATGTGCTTGTGGCATGCAGGTCCAAGTGAAAAGCTTGAGACTGAGTGGTTGAAGTCGTGATCCAAAGCAAAAAGAGTGTGCTTAAGAGCTCTGGACACCTCTAACTGGGGACTCTAGCAAAGCTGAGTCACAATCTGAAAAGGTTCACCCAGTTATGTGTCTGTGGCATTTATGTATCCGGTGGTAATACTGGAAAACAAAGTGCTTAGGGCCACGGCCAAGACTCATAAAAGTAGCTGTGTTCAAGAATCAACATACTTAACTAGGAGAATCAATAACACTATCCGAAATTCTAAGTTCCTAGAGAAGCCAATCATTCTGAACTTCAAAGGAAAAAGTGAGATGCCAAAACTGTTCAGAAGCAAAAAGCTACAAGTCCCACTCTTCTAATTAGAATTAATATTCATTGATATTTTGAGATTTATAGTATATTCTATTCCTTTTATCCTAATTGATTTTCAGTTGCTTGGGGACAAGCAACAATTTAAGCTTGGTGTTGTGATGAACGGATAATTTATACGCTTTTTGGCATTATTTTTAGGTAGTTTTTAGTATGATCTAGTTTCTTTTAGGGATGTTTTCATTAGTTTTTATGCTAAATTCACATTTCTGGACTTTACTATGAGTTTGTGTATTTTTCTGTGATTTCAGGTATTTTCTGGCTGAAATTGAGGGACCTGAGCAAAACTCTGATAGAAGGCTGACAAAGGACTGCTGATGCTATTGGAATCTGACCTCCCTGCACTCGAAATGGATTTTCTGGAGCTATAAAACTCCAAATGACGCTCTCTCAACGGCGTTAGAAAGTAGACATCCAGAGCTTTCCAGCAATATATAATAGTCCATACTTTATTCGTGATTAGATGACATAAACTGGCGTTCAACGCCAGTTCCATGCTGCATTCTGGAGTCAAACGCCAGAAACACATCACGAACCAAAGTTGAACGCCAAAAACACGTTACAACTTGGCGTTCAACTCCAAAAGAAGCCTCAGCTCGTGTAAAGATCAAGCTCAGCCCAAACACACACCAAGTGGGCCCCGGAAGTGGATTTATGCATCAATTACTTACTTCTGTAAACCCTAGTAGCTAGTCTAGTATAAATAGGATAGTTTACTATTTTATTAGACATCTTTGATCAGTTTATGCAATCTTAGACATTGGGGGCTGGCCATTCGGCCATGCCTGGACCTTCATCACTTATGTATTTTCAACGGTGGAGTTTCTACACACCATAGATTAAGGGTGTGAAGCTCTGCTGTACCTCAAGTTTTAATGCAATTACTACTATTTTCTACTCAATTCGATTTATTCCTATTCTAAGATACCATTTGTACTTCAAACTGATGGATGTGATGATCCGTGACACTCATCATCATCCATCCTTATGAACGCGTGCCTGACAACCACTTCCGTTCTACAATCGAGAGCTAGGATGCGTATCTCTTGGATTCCTGATACACGACGCATGGTTGCCCCTCGCCTGACAACCGAGCCTTCTATTCTGTGAGATCAGAGTCTTCGTGGTATAAGCTAGAATTGATGGCGGCATTCATGAGAATCCGAAAAGTCTAAACCTTGTCTATGGTATTCCGAGTAGGATTCTGGGATTGAATGACTGTGACGAGCTTCAAACTCGTGATTGTTGGGCGTGATGACAAACACAAAAGAATCAATGAATTCTATTCCAACATGATCGAGAACCGACAGATGATTAGCCGTTCCATGACAGAGCATTTGGACCTTTTTCACTGAGAGGATGGGATGTAGCCATTGACAACGGTGATGCCCTACATACAGCTTGCCATAGAAAGGAGTGACTGACGTTAGGATATTTGCCAGTAAAGAATTTCATAAAAACAGTCGGGTTGTAGATATAGTCTCTAAACTGACAGAAATCCCTTCGTACAAACGTTTTGGTTGTCAAAGTAACAAACCCCTAAATAAATTGATAACCGAAATATTTAAACCTCGGGTCGTCTTCTCAAGGAATTGCAGGGAGGTATGTTCTTATTATTGGCTATGAAAAAGGTAAAATTTGGGGTTTTAGAAGTAAGGTGCGAATATGTTATATGATAAGTAAAATAAAGAAATACTAATAAAATCTCTTGGCAAGGTATAAGAACTGGAGGTCCTATCCCAGTTATCCTTATCAATTGTGATGAGAATTGGATTCTTCTCCCACTTTGTTAACCTCTAACTATGAAGGTAAGTTAAGTGGATGAATTCCAATTTTCAATCAACAATGAGTTTAATAACTCTAGAGTCACCAATTATTTAACCAAAGCCAAAAGGAAAGAAAATTGAAACTGCTGGAATAAAAATGCCTTCAGATGGGAGGCAATAATCATGTAAATAAAAGAAAGTAATATTAAACTGAAATACCTCAAATTATAATAAATAGATCATTCAAATCTTAACATGAAAAGTTCATAAGCCAATTGGGCAACATAAATCAAATACAAATAAAAGTATTAGAGTAAATAAAAATAAAAGAGAAACATAAATTAAAGGAACATTGAACCTGGATCGAGAGTCACTCTTAAAAACTAAGAGAAGTCCTAAATCCTAATCTTAAGAGAGAGGAGAGAACCTCTCTCTCTAAAAACTACATCTAAAACATGAAAAGTGAATTATGAGAGCATAATAATGAATGGATGCATTCCCCCACTTTATAGCCCTTAATCTGTGTTTTCTGGGCCGCAAACTGGGTCAGAAACAGTCCAGAATTCGCTGGTTTCGAATTTGGCCACGCTGGATTTTCGTCATTGCGACGCGGCCGCATGGATCACGCGGTCGCGTCACCTAGCTTCAGGGAAACTATATCATATTATATATCAAATCGAAACCCCGGACGTTAGCTTTCCAACGCAATTGGAACCGCGTCGTTTGGACCTCTGTAGCTAAAGTTATAGCCGTTTGAGTGCAGAGAGGTCAGGCTGGACAGCTTAGCAATTTCTCCAACTTCTTGCATTCCTTCCTCTTTTGCATGCTTTCTTCCCATCCTCTGAGCCATTCATGCCCTATAATCTCTGAAAACACTTAACACACATATCAAGGCATCTAATGGTAATAAGAGAGGATTAATAATGAGCAAATATAAGATCAAAGAAGCATGTTTTTAATCAAAACACATAATTAGGAAGGAAATATAAAACCATGCAAATAGTATGAATAAGTGGGTAAAGAGTTAATAAAAACCACTCAATTGAGTACAATATAAACCATAAAATAGTGGTTTATCAACCTCCCCACACTTAAACATTAGCATGTCCTCATGCTAAGCTCAAGAGAGACTATAAAGATGAAGAGGAATGGTAGAATGTATGAAATGCAACCTATCTATATAAATGCAACTACATGCAAAAAAATGTTTCTACCTACTTGGTTAAAAGTAAATAAGCTCTTCAAGACAAACATAAACCAGATTTCACAAATTCAAATCATACAATAAAAAGCAAGTAAACTTGTAAGAAGACAGCTCATGAAAGCAGGGAATATAGAATCAAGCATTGAACCCTCACTGGTAGTGTGTATCACTCTAATCTCTCAAGTGTATAGGGTTATTCACTCTACTCTTCTCTAGTCATGCTTTCTAAACCTTGTTCTTCATCTAACCAATCAACAATATTTAATATACCAATGCAAACGTCATGAGGTCTTTTTCAAGGTTGTAATGGGGCTAAGGTAAGGGTAAAGGTATATATATGGCTAAGTGAGCTTTATAAATTGAATCTTTAATTAACCTAAACTCTCACCTAATATACATATACTCTATATACTTTTAAATTCATGCCTAGCTACCCATAATTCCCACTTTTGTATAATTCCCATACTCATGTATCAACTTTTTCTTTTTAATTTATTACATGTGCATTGATTTTTTCATTAACTTAACATTGGGGTAATTTTGTCCCCTTTATTTATTTATTTATATTATATATATATCTTTTTTATTTTTTATTTATTTTTTATTTTTTTATTTTTTCTTTTTCTCTCTTTTTTGTAGAGAAATAAACATAACTTATCAATGCACATGGATTTTCTATTATTTTTCTATTTTGGTTTTTCATGAGTAGGTTCCCAAATTCCTAATATTCAAATAAATTAGAAACATGTTACATTCCCTTATCAACCCATGTTCCCAAAATTTCCCCACACTTATTTGCTACACAATCTCTATCTTAAGCTAACCAAAGATTCAATTGGGATAATTAATTTGTTTTTCGCTTAAGGCTAGTGATGTGGTTATAGAACAGAAGGGGATTAAAAGCTCAAGGGGCTAACAAAGGTGATGTAAAAGGTAGGCTTATTTGGGGTAAGTGAGTTGATAATCAAATATGGCCTCAATCATACGCAAGCATGTAAATATACTAAACAAAGGACATATAGACTGAAACAAAATACAGATTACAATCATGGAGAAGGAAACACACAGGAATAAAATATTTATGGTTAAATAATATAACCATGTAAATAAGCTCAAAGTCTCACAGGTTGTGTGTTCTTTAGCTCAAAAACCATGTTCCAAATACAACTTCAAACAAATTTAACAAAAAAAATTTTCAATTTAAATTAGTAAAATTTTTCAAAAAATAGGATCTTAAGAAAAAACTTATTATTTTAACCAAGTAGTAACTAAATGCAAAAATCAAATAAACATGAAATTAAATATGCAAATGCAACAATTAACAAAGAAAATAAAATATTGGTGTTTGAGACAGGAAAGTACTAACCCATGGAGATTGGTATCGACCTCCCCACACTTAAAGATTGCACCGTCCTCGGTGCATGCTGAGATGTGCAGGTGGACGGGTTGCTCCAACTGATGCTTTTCTCATCAAGGAATGTGTGTAGGAACTTGTTTGTCTCTCCCATGTAAACATCTTCCGGTCTCTTCCTGGTGGCCATCCTGAAAGAAAAAGGGAAGGAAAGTAACCCAAAGCAAAGATAGAAAACAAATAAAACAGGGGTTGGTTAATGCCGAAAATAAGGGTCTCAATTACATGGTAGCTACAACATGCAAGTGAGAAAATAATAGAAGGACATGGTAAATCAAGAGTGCAAAAAGTTGCAACAATAGGGAAGAGAGTGTGGGTAAAGAGAGATAATATAAATTCATGTCAATGCAAAAGTAATATAGGTATAAAAGATTGGCAATGATTTAAATAATATTACTCAATCAGAATTAAACAAGTCATGAAGCACCAAGAAAATACCAGAAAAGATGTAACAGTTGAATTAGAATATTTGAACACCAATAATAACTTTTAGAAAAATAAAATATGCAATGAATGAAAGTATGCAAATAAATTAAATAAAATAAAATGAAAGTGAAAAAGAATGAGAAGTAGAAAAAGAAAGTGAGAAAGGAGAGAGAAGGAAGAAATTAGGATTAGAAGAGAAAAGATAAGAAAATTGGCACTAATCTGGATAGGTTGTGCGACGCTGGCGACGCGGTCGCGTGGGTGACGCGGTCGCGTGGTGCGCGATAAGGTTGGGCGACGCGGACGCGTGGGGCACGCGATCGCATGTCTCGATTTGTGCTAGTGGCGCGAGTGCAGCCTCGCGGTCGCACAACTCTCTGTTCGAAACTTGGTATTGCCAAAATCTAGGGTGACGCGGTCGCGTGGTCGACGCGATCGCGCGGGTGGCCTTATTTCCAATATGACGCGGACGCGTGGGTGACGCGTTCGCATGGCAGGGCTTGTGCTGCTAGCACGGGTCCAGCCCAATTCCAGCTCAACTTTCGGCCATACACCCTTTTGACAAACCCCAATTTGACGGTTTGTTTTGTATTGAATTTAGAGCATCTTGATAGCCTTTTGTCACATTTAGTCTAGGAATTAGCATGATTTTGTTATCTCTCCCGTATTTGTGCTTAAGTGTAAAAACATGCTTTTTAAGCCTTATTTTGATAAATTCTATTTCCTCTTTGATTCCATAAGATGCCTTGATATGTTTGTTAGTAATCTCAGGATGAAATAGGCTAGGCATGGATCAAAGGAAGCAAGGAAGGAAGCATACAAGTGGAGAGAAGCATAAAAAGTCAAAGAAGCAAGTCAGCCATGCACGCGCACGCGCACAAGGCGCTCGCGCGCACATTGTGAAACAGGCCAAGGACGCGCACGCGTACCGTGCGCGCACGCGCCGATGACGGCACATGACCTCACTAATGCAACACGTGCCTGGCGATTTGAGAGGGTTTCTGAACCCATTATTGGCGCCAATTGCTAAGGGAAAGGAATAAAAGGATGAAGGATTAAGGGGAAGGCATCATGACTCATCACTGAGTTATTAGTGGAACATTAGGGATTAGTTTAGTTTTAGTTTTCTAGAGAGAGAAGCTCTCACTTCTCTCTAGAATTAGGATTAGGATTAGGTTTAGTTCTTAGATTTAGATTTAGATTCATCTTCTTCTACTTCTATCTTCTCAATTCCTTGTTGTTGCATTCATTCTTCTTCCATTCTTTTATTGCAATTTCCTTTATGTTGTTCTTATATTTTGTTGTAGATCTAGTATTGTTCCTTCTACTTTCTTCCAATTCAATAAAAGGTAATTCATAATAAATGTGTTTCTTTTGATTGTTGTTGTTAATTTCTTTCAATAAATGTTGTTAGATTCTATTCTTGTTGTCAATTTGCCTTGCTTTTCTTTTGTGCCTTCCAAGTGTTTGATGAAATGCTTGGTTGGATTTTAGTGTAGGTTTTGTTCCTCTTGGCCTAGGTAGAGTAATTAGTGACTCTTGAGTTATCTAATTCCTTTGTTGATTGATAATTAGAGATTGCTAATTGATTTGAATGCCTCTAAAAGCTAGTCATTCCTTTAGGAGTTGATTAGGACTTGAGGAATCAAATTGATTCATCCACTTGACTTTCCTCCATAGTTAGAGGTTAACTAAGTGGGAGCGATGGACAATTTGTTATCACAATTGAAGAGGATAACTAGGATAGGACTTCTAGTTCTCATATCTTGCCAAGAGCTTTGTTAGTTGTTAGTTTATTTCCTTTGCCATTTATAATTCTTGTCTATAATCTCAAAAACCCCAAAATAACTCACAACCAATAACAAGACACTTTATTGTAAATCCTAGGGAGAACGACCCGAGGTTTAAATACTTCGGTTTATAGATTTTAGGGGTTTGTACTTGTGACAAACAAATTTTTGTATGAAAGGATTAGCGATTGGTTTAGAGACTATACTTGCAACGAGATTTTATTAGTGAAATTCTAAACCGTCAAAAATCCAATCGTCACCTTTTTACGCCGATTTCAGGTCATGCGGCCGCGTGGGTGACGCGGTCGCGTGGGAGGCTATTTTTCCAAATGACGCGGACGCGTCGATGACGCATTCGCGTGGAGTCAATTTGTGCTAATAGCGCGCCTCCAGCCCTGCTCCTACGTAACTCTCTGTTCAATTTATTATTCTCTCATCTCCTTGCGACGCAGACGCGTCGCGTGCTCGCCTTTTTTTTATTTATTTTTTTTATTCTGAAAAGATGCAGAATGCAGTGTTAATATGAATGTGATGTAAAACTCCATGTTCAATAAAATAAAATAAAAGAAAAACAAACAAAACGAAATAAAATTGAAAAAGAAATGATCATACCATGGTGGATTGTCTCCCACCTAGCACTTTTAGTTAAAGTCCTTAAGTTGGACATTTGATGAGCTTCCTGTCATGGTGGCTTATGCTTGTACTGATCCAGGAATCCCCACCAATGTTTGTATATCCAGTAACCTCCGGGGTCCCAGACTAAGCACGTAAAGCCCTTACGAAGCTTCAAATAGATTCTTAGGCTCTCGGGGTGACAAATGTCAGAACAGATTCCAGGATCCCAAACTTTACCTTTACACCCGTTTTTGTCTTGATCTGCATTTTTCCAGCCGGGTGAAAGGTGATCTGAATTCTCACTGCAGCGACCAAACAGCTTCCTAGACCCATTTAGTTGAGCTCTATACCAACCTTTGCGTTTAAACTTAAAGCTTCCAACCATAATGAACCTTGCAGGACAATTCTTACCTCTGGCCATCTTCCGCTTACTCTAAATGTCACAAAGAGCTCTAAGTTGACCATCCGTCTCCAGTAGCCCATATTCAAGTGGAATTAGAAAGCTATGGGATATGAATTTTACCCACTTGAATGTTGTGAAGGATGATGGCGACTTAGGGGGAGGTATCTTTAATGAAATTGCAAGCTCCACTCCCTTGTGCTCTTCTCTAGTAATTACCACTTCTTTGCAAACTTCTTCAATTTCAACCTCTTCCTCTTGGTAGCTCTCTTTCAATTCAATCTCCTTTTCATTGCTTTCCAAGGGCATGGGAGGTTGTGCTTCTTCTTCTTGAATCTCCATCTCTTGATCAACCTCTTCTAAGTCTTCAACTATGATATGCCTTGGAGGTTGTACACCCTCTTCAGCATCAATTTCAACCATCTTGGAAGGAGGCTCTATGTCTTGTCTTTCCTATGGAGGTTCTGCGTCTCCTAAGTCTTCAACCAACTCTTCTTCTTGAACAATGATAGCTTCTTCTACTTGTTCTAGTATGAATTCATGCTCTGTCTTGTCCACTGGAGTTTCTGGTATCTCCTTTATGCTATGCTCTTCACTAGACTGTCCACATGGGGCTGTGGCTGATCCTTGTGTATTTAAGCGTCTAGAAGCCCATTGAATTAATACTTGCCCCAGTTGTTGAGTGGTTGCCTGAAATCGATCCATTGTTTCCTTGAGACGATCCTTTGCCTCTTGATTTCACTCGGTTTTCATAAGTAGGATCATAATGCTCTTGGATTGATGGATATGGAGATGGTGAATATTGAAGTGGTGGTTCTTGTGAGTAATTGGGTTGGAATTGGGGTGGTTCTATATATGGTTCATATGGCTCATGGCTCATAAGGTGGTTGGTATGGTGGTTGAGGGTTAGGGTCATATGGAGGTGAATGGCGGAAAGGGGCTTGTGAGTATGGTTGTCTAAAGCCATGTTGAGGAGGGGGTTCATAGGCATATGGTGGTGGTTGCTGATAATCAAAAGAGTACTCACCATAGCCATCATCTTGATATGCATCACAGAATGGTTGTTGATTGTCCATTGGAGGTGGTTGTTGCCATGATGGTTGATCAAATCCTTGTGGCTCCTCCCATCTTTGATTGTTCCAACCATGATGCATGTTGTCATTATAATCTCCTCTTCCTGCAACATAACTGTAACCAGACTCATAGCCAAATGGGTGAGAGTTCATGGTAGTAAGAGAAAATAAAAACAAAATTTAATAAAAAGAAAATATTTTGAAAAAGATATAATTTTTGAAAAAGATATGATTTTTGAAAAAGATAAGATAAGATAAAAAAAAATTTTAAAATAAAAATCTGAAATTTTTTTTTTTTGAAAATATTTACAATAACCAATAATAAGGCACACGTTTGCAATTCCCCGGCAACGGCGCCATTTTGACGTTAGGATTTTTGCTAGTAAAGAATTTCATAAAAACAGTCGCGTTGTAGATATAGTCTCTAAACCGACAGAAATCCCTTCGTACAAACGTTTTGGTTGTCACAAGTAACAAACCCCTAAATAAATTGATAACCGAAGTATTTAAACCTCGAGTCGTCTTCTCAAGGAATTGCAGGGAGGTATGTTCTTATTATTGGCTATGAAAAAGGTAAAATTTGGGGTTTTGGAAGTAAGGTGCGAATATGTTATATGATAAGTAAAATAAAGTAATGCTAATAAAATCTCTTGGCAAGGTATAAGAACTGGAGGTCCTATCCCAATTATCCTTATCAATTGTGATGAGAATTGGATTCTTCTCCCACTTTGTTAACCTCTAACTATGAAGGTAAGTTAAGTGGATGAATTCCAAGTTTCAATCAACAATGAGTTTAATAACTCTAGTGTCACCAATTATTTAACCAAAGCCAAAAGGAAAGAAAATTGAAACTGCTGGAATAAAAATGCCTTCAGATGGGAGACAATAATCATGTAAATAAAAGAAAGTAATATTAAACTGAAATACCTCAAATTATAATAAATAGATCATTCAAATCTTAACATGAAAAGTTCATAAGCCAATTCGGCAACATAAATCAAATACAAATAAAAGTATTAGAGTAAATAAAAATAAAAGAGAAACATAAATTAAAGGAACATTGAACCTGGATCGAGAGTCACTCTTAAAAACTAAGAGAAGTCCTAAATCCTAATCCTAAGAGAGAGGAGAGAACCACTCTCTCTAAAAACTACATCTAAAACATGAAAAGTGAATTATGAGAGCATAATAATGAATGGATGCATTCTCCCACTTTATAGCCTTTAATCTGTGTTTTCTGGGCCGCAAAATGGGTCAGAAACAGTCCAGAATTCGCTGGTTTCGAATTTGGCCACGCTGGATTTTCGTCATTGCGACGCGGCCGCATGGATCACGCGGTCGCGTCGCCTAGCGTTAGGGAAACTATATCATATTATATATCAAATCGAAACCCCAGACGTTAGCTTTCCAACGCAACTGGAACCGCGTCGTTTGGACCTCTGTAGCTAAAGTTATAGTCGTTTGAGTGCAGAGAGGTCAGGCTGGACAGCTTAGCCATTTCTCCAACTTCTTGCATTCCTTCCTCTTTTGCATGCTTTGTTCCCATCCTCTGAGCCATTCATGCCCTATAATCTCTGAAAACACTTAACACACATATCAAGGCATCTAATGGTAATAAGAGAGGATTAATAATAAGCAAATATAAGATCAAAGAAGCATGTTTTCAATCAAAATACATAATTAGGAAGGAAATATAAAACCATGCAAATAGTATGAATAAGTGGGTAAAGAGTTAATAAAAACCACTCAATTGAGTACAAGATAAACAATAAAATAGTGGTTTATCAGTGACAAAGATTGGATAAAAGCAGTAGGAAAACAGAGATTCGGAAGGAACACATCACCTCCATACACTTATCTGAAATCCCCACCATTGAATTACATGAGTAACTCTACCCTATTTTATTTATTTTCATTTACTATAATTTCTTAATACAGTTGAATCCGCCTGACTGGGATTTACAAGATGACCATAGCTTGCTTCATACCAACAATCTCTGTGGGATCGCCCCTTACTCACGTAAGGTATTACTTGGACGACCCAGTACACTTGCTGGTTAGTTGTGCGGAGTTGTGACAAAGTGTGATTCATGTTTAAGAGCACCAAATCTTTGGAGCCATTGTTGATGATCAAAATTTCGTGCACCTCCAGCCAGGTTGTGTAGGAAAATTCTCGGATTCAAACCATTTTGAGCAGGCTTTTGACTTGCTTTCGGACTTCGATTGCTCGGTCAGTGGACATTTTTCTTCTCCTTCGTGCTACTGGCTTTGCTTTGGGGTCCACAACTAATGGGTGGGAGATCAGATCGGGTCTATTCGTGGCATGTCAGCCAGAGTAAATGCGAATAGGTATTGTTTTGTTGGAGAAGTTTCATGAGTTTGCTTTTTAGGTTGAAGGACAAACTCTTATTAATGAATGTGAATTCCTCTTTAGTTTGCCCTATCTGAAGCTTTTCCATGTCCGCCTCTGGTTTTGGTTTGGGTTGATTGTCCTGACGAGCGTCCAGCTCGGTAAGAAGAACTCCCACCGCGTCCTGGGATCGCTTTCAGATGGCTAAGCTGGTGTTGTCGCATTCTACTATAACTTCTCGATTGTCGTATACCCTTCCTATGGTTCCGTTGAATAGTGGGGAAAGGTTGTTAATTATTCTCCTCCCCAAAATGATGTTGTAGGTCGTGGAGTCTTTTTGGACAATGAGCTCGGTGAGTATGGTCTTCTTTTGGTTCTCGGATCTGATCGTGATTGATAGCATGATGGAACCGACTGGCTTGAGAGAATTTTCTCCGAGTCCAGTTGCCACATTACGGTAACTTTGTAAGTTTTAATTTTGAAATCCTAACTTGTCGAATGCTCCCCTAAAAAGGATATTAGGGTCGGCTCCAGTGTTTACAAGTATGCGTTTTACCAAACCAGTCCCGACTTTAGCGATATGATGAAAGGGGCATCTTCTACCGAGGTGTCATTCTGGCAATCCTCAAGGGATAATGTGATCATTTTCGGGTAGGGGGAGGGGTTCTCTTTCTGTCTTTGACAACCAGCACCTGGAAGTCCTTTTTCAGTGCCGATTTGGATTTTTTCAATGCATCCTTCCTGGTGATGACGTTCACTACGATCATCGCGTCAGATTTTGGACTTTTTTAGTGTGCTTGCCTTACCATTATGGGATTTCGCCTATCCCGTTCTGGTGATCTTTCCATTTTAACTTTCCTGGGTTCTCGGATGTTTGAGTTTGCAATTTTGGATGGCTTGTTCAAGAGCGTCTTTCAAGTCAAAGAAGTCTTGGGTCTTATGCCCGTAACTTCTGTGATAGTTTCAGTACAAGCTTTTGTTGTCGCCTGTCCATTTTTTAATTGTCGCGTCTTCGGGAGAATGCCTCGCTCTACTATTTGGTGATAGATTTTTGTGATTGAGGCTGGGAGGCGGTGTAGTTTGCGAGCTTCCCCACCCTGGACGGCAGGCTAGGGGCAGTGGATTTGAAGTTCTCTTTTGAGGTGTCCTTGGTCGGAAGGTTACCTTGAGGTACCATGCTACCATGATGCTATTTATTGGCTACCAAGACTTGGCTTACATCCTTGTCATTTATGTATTCCCTTACGACATTCTGGATTTCATGCATTGTCCAGACCGGCTTGGTCGTGAGGTGCTTACAAAAGGCTTCATTCATGAGCCCATTGGTTAGACAGAGGCTGGCCGCAAAGTCTGTGAGCCCGTCGACCATTAGGCGCTCGTCATTAAATCTATCGAGGTAATTTCTCAGGAGCTAGTCTTACCGTTGTGTGACTTTGAGCAGGCTAATTGGGTGTTTTACTTCTGTAATCCTAGTGGTGAATTGTGCCATGAACTTCCTAGAGATATCATTAAAACTGGCAATCAATCTGTTTGGGAGAGCGTTAAACTACTTAATTGTTGGGCCAGCCAGGGTCATTGGAAAACCCCTACACAGAACTGCATCGGCAACACTTTACAGGTTCATCTGGCCCTCAAAGGCCGTTAGGTGTTCTTGGGGGTCTTTGGTGCCGTCATACTTTATGTCGGTTGGTTTTTCAAAACCATTTGGTAGCATATTGGCCTTTAGGATTTTCTCAGTGAATGGAGTGGCTCCCATTATCACATGTTCACTCCTCGTCTGTTTGGAATCCTGCCGGTGCCTGCTGTCCTCGTCATCGCATCGGTTTTCTGGTTCTCGAGAAATGCTATAATTCTGGCGCTTGCCATGGCTCTAGTCAGGTGATCTTTCGTGCATGGTTTCTTGCCATTGTTAGCTCCGGGAGGTTGCCTGGCTTGTGTGTTCTGGCTGATATCACTCTTTGGAAGCGACACAGCCCTATAGGATTTGTACCCGTTGGTAGAGCTCTTGAATTATCTAGATCGTCTTCTCTCCCTGGTCGTAAGTTGTTCTAGTCTTACCATGCTGGCGGTCATCTTTTTGTGGTCCCTACCTGTCAGGGGTTGGCTGGCGGTGTACGATGCTAGTTATCCTCCCTGTGGGTTGGTGAGGGGACATCGTTTTGTGCTTTGGGCATTGGGTTTTGTGGGTCTAGTTTGTGGTGATCGCTTGAGGACTAATGACATGTCATCTTAAGCGAATTTTAAAGTCCTTTTTCATTTATTTTCTTAAGTTTTAGTCAAATTTCTAGATGTTTTCTAAGGAATTTAATAAATAATCAAATATTTGGAGTTGTGTTAGTGTTTTGATGATTTCAGGAGTTTTTGGCTAAAAAATAAAAAAAAATCAAAGGAACAATTCAGAAATAGGAAAAGCATGGCCTAAAGAATAAAACACATGCCAAAGGCCACCCAAGCTCCATTCCCAGCAGAAGGACTTCACGCTTGGCGGGACTCCCTCAACGAAGCAACACGCCGTCGCCCGGCAGACCTATAACACTCCCGTCAGCCCTCTATTGCTTCCTCCTACCACCGAGTGCCTCGATTCCACACTGGGCAGGCCTGCTCCCCCTGCAAGTGTGATGTTGGGCTTTTGGAAGCAAATCACAACTCTTGGATTCAATAGTTGAGGTCCAAAGCCATTATCCACATCATTAGAGGCTTTAATCACATCCAAAGCATTAAAGAATCTAAAATATTAGTTATTAATTCTTTATAGATTAAATGCAATCCACTATAATGAATTAATTATGTTAACTAATTTATTTGATTAGATATTTAAATATCACATCATTTATAATAATTTATATTAATTTATTTTGATAGTATTTTCTAATTTATTTCTCTTAATGTTCTGATAGTAATTTTTAATTTATTTCTTTTAATTTATTAAACCAAATTAATTATACTAATTATGTGTATTAATTAATTAATTTGATTAATTTATTAGTTATTAAAATAATAAATCTATGAATAAAATAGATAATTGAGATATTTTTAACTAATAATTAAATCAAATCAAATCATACGTGATAAATTCAAATAATGTGAATTAAAGACTAAGTTAAAATAAGATGATTTCTTACTTATTCTAATTAAATACAATAAATACAAATTAATTTTGTTAGATAATCATGATTTTTTGGTCTTTTTTATTTATAGATGATCAAACAAAATTACAAGAAAATTTATTTTTATTGTTCTTGCTATTTGAGCTCTTTTTTTCTTCTTTTTTTTCTTTATGTATAATTTTTTTATGTATAAATGTACTCAAAATGAAAAGGCATGGATGAGTATTTCGTTGATTATTTGTTTGACCAATACTACAGTCCAAAAATGTCTCAATTTAGGCATTCTACCGCTACTAATGAAAGTTAGACCTGTAGTAATTCAGAGTGGTTAATGTATTTTTTAACCGTATTGTATAGAAGAATATTTGTTAAAATAAATATACCCATTATAATGAATTTTCTTTGCCAATCTGTTATCTTTTATCTAACAAACAATATCCATATTAAATATATGAGACTTGCTACACATCCAAGTATTTTTTCATCCAAGTTCATCCAAGTAGGCCCAACACCAACAAAAACCACTCTCATTAAAGAAGCGTGATCACACGCGTGTTTCATAACGCAACTCTTTGTCTTCGTCTTCGTCTTCTCCTTTTCTGTTTCCTAATTTTTCTCTTCTTCCTCCTCCTTCTTATTTCAAATTCGTGCACGTAGGTTCTTCTTCTTCTTCTTCTTCTTCTTCTTCTTCTTCTTCTTCTTCTTCTTCTTCTTCTTCTTCTTCTTTCGTTATAGTCATCACCAACAATACCAACATTTTTCTTGGTTAAGTAGAGTTACTCATTTTGATTCACTTGATTGTTAGTGTGTTAGTTGAGTCCTTGTGCATATAGAAATATTTTTCTTGCTGATTGAATGTTTATCATGTTTTATTCAGCACATGATTGGTGTTCGATTTAGTAGTGTTGGTCATTTCGGTTCACCTGATTGTTATGTGTTCAGTTGACTTCTATTACATGGAAAAATGCTACTCTTGATGATTTAATGTTTATGACTTTTTACTCAGCGCATGAATGTTGCTTGGTGATGAGCGGATATTTTATACGCTTTTTGGGGGTAATTTCATATAGATTTTAGCATGTATTAATTAGTTTTTAATAGAATTTTATTAGTTTTTAAGCAAAAATCATATTTCTGGACTTTACCATGAGTTTGTATGTTTTTCTGTGATTTCAGGTATTTTCTGGCTGAAATTGAGAGAGCTGAGCAAAAATCTGATTTAGGCTGAAAAAGGACTGCTGATGCTGTTGGATTCTGACCTCCCTGCACTCGGAATGATTTTTTGGAGCTACAGGAGTCCAATTGGCGCGTTCTCAAATGGGTTGGAAAGTAGACATCAAGGGCTTTCCAACAATATATAATAGTTCATACTTTGCACAAAGATAAACGACGTAAACTGGCGTTTAACGTCAGTTCCATGTTGCAGTCTGGCGTCCAACGCCAGAAACAGGTTACAAGTTGGAGTTCAACGCCAAAAACACATTACAACCTGGCGTTCAACTCCAGAAACAGCCCAGGCACGTGAGAAGCTTAAGTCTCAGCCCCATCACACACCAAGTGGGCCCCAGAAGTGGATTTCTGCACCAATTATCTTAGTTTACTCATTTTCTGTAAACCTAGGTTACTAGTTTAGTATTTAAACAACTTTTAGAGACTTATTTTGAAACTCATGATATTTTTAGATCTGAATTTTATACTCTTTGACGGCATGAGTCTCTAAACTCCATTGTTGGGGGTGAGGAGCTCTGCAGCGTCTCGATGAATTAATGCAATTATTTTTGTTTTTCCATTCAAACATGCGTGTTCCTATCTAAGATGTTCATTCGTGCTTAACTATGGAGAAGGTGGTGATCTGTGACACTCATCACCTTCCTCAATCCATGAACGTCTGTCTGACAACCACCTCCATTCTACATCAGATTGAATGAGTATCTCTTAGATTCCTTAATCAGAATCTTCGTGGTATAAGCTAGAATTGATGGCGGCATTCATGAGAATCCGAAAAGTCTAAACTTTGTCTATGGTATTCCGAGTAGGATTCTGGGATTGGATGACTGTGACGAGCTTCAAACTCGCGAGTGTGGGGCGTGATGACAAACACAAAAGAATTAATGGATTCTATTCCGACATGATCGAGAACCAACAGCTGATTAGCCGTGCTGTGACAGAGCATTTGGACCGTTTTCACTGAGAGGATGGGAAGTAGCCATTGACAACGGTGACACCCTACATAGAGCTTGCCATGGAAGGAACTTTGCACTCTTGCATGAGAGGAATATTATGTTACAGGAATTCAGAAGACAAAGCATCTCCAAAACTCCAACATATTCTCCATTATTGCACAACAAGTAATTATTTCACGCTCTTTTATTTTTTTAGTAATTCAAACTGATAATTATAATTGATCTCCTGACTAAGAATAATAAAATAAACATAGCTTGCTTCAAACCAACAATCTCCGTGGGATTCGACCCTTACTCACGTAAGGTATTACTTGGACGACCCAGTGCACTTGCTGGTTAGTTGTACGGATTGCAAAAGTGTGATTGCAATTTCGTGAACCAAGTTTTTGGTGCCGTTGCCGGGGATTGTTCGAGTTTGAACAACTAAAGGTTTATTTTGTTACTTAGATTAGGAATAATTTATTTTTGTTGCTATAGAGTCATTAAATTTTGAGTCCTTTATTTCCTTTTCAAAAATTTTTCAAAAATATTATTTTTCTTTATCAATTTTTTATTTTTTTCGTGAGTTTAGTGTCTTGTTCTAAGTTTGGTGTCAATTGCATATTTTATATTTTTCTTTTAAATTTTCGAAGTTGTGTTCTTTGATCTTCAAGTTGTTCTTGTTTATTTTTCTTGTTTGATCTTTAATTTTTCTTGCTCTGTGTCTTTTCTTGCTTTTCTTGTGCTATTCCAAAGCATTAGTCTTCCAAAAGGAATATACATCTTCAAAACAAGTGTTACCTTTACTGCCCAATTGGCTAAAGCGTTGGTCTATGCTCTTGGTAATTGGGTATCTCCTTTTTAAAATCTTTTTCAAAAATAATTTTTTTTGATTGAATCTTGTGCTAAACTTTAAGTTTGGTGTTTTCTTGTTAATCTTTTTATAATTTTCAAAAATTTTATTGAAGTTTTCTAAAAATTTTAAGTTTGGTGTTCCTTCTTTTGTTCTTGTTGTTCTTGTGAATCTTCAAGTGTTCTTGAGTCTTTCTTGTGTTTTGATCTTAAAATTTTTAAGTTTGGTGTTCCTTGGTGTTTTCCCTCCAAAATTTTCGAAAACAAGGAGCATTAGATCTAAAAATTTTAAGTCTTCTGTCTTTTGTGTGTTTTTCTCTTTCATCATAAAATTTAAAATTCAAAAAAAAAATTATCTTTTCTAACTATTTTCAAGCTATATTTTCAAAATTTTTTATAAAAATTCAGATTTCAATTTCAAAATTTTTCAAATCTTATCCTTTTAAGATTCTAAAAAAATTTTTTATTATTATATCTTTTTCGAAAATATCCTAACCATTTTCTCTCTCCTCACTTTTTTAAAAATCTTCATAAAATATTTTCAAATTCTTATTAATTTTTTAATTTTAATTTTCTTATTTTATCTTATTTTTATTTTGTTTTTTATTTTATTTTATTTTATTTCGAAAATCATTTTTTTATTTGTTTATAAAATAAAAATTTAAATCCACATTACCCCCTTTACTCCAACATGGATATAAGTGGAAATGAACAGTCCAGAAGGACTTTGGGGTCATATGCTAACCCCACTACTGCTTCATATGGGAGTAGTATATGTATACCCTCCATTGGAGTTAGTAGTTTTGAGTTGAATCCTCAGCTCATTATCATGGTGCAGCAAAGTTGCCAGTATTCCGGTCTTCCACAAGAAGAACCTACAGAGTTTCTGGCACAGTTTTTACAAATTGCTGACACAGTACATGATAGGGAGGTAGATCAGGATGTCTACAGGCTATTACTGTTCCCATTTGCTGTAAAAGACCAAGCTAAGAGGTGGTTAAATAACCAACCTAAGGACAGCATAAAGACATGGAAACAGCTGTCAGAAAAATTCCTGAATCATTATTTTCCGCCGAAACGGATGACACAGCTAAGGCTGAGCATCCAAGGCTTCAAACAAGGAGATAATGAATCTCTCTATGATGCCTGGGAGAGATACAGAGAGATGCTAAGAAAATGCCCCTCTGAAATGTTTTCAGAGTGGGTGCAGTTAGACATCTTCTACTATGGGCTTACAGAAAGAGCTCAGATTTCTCTAGACCACTCAGCTGGTGGATCTATACACATGAGAAAGACAATAGATGAGGCTTAAGAGCTCATTGATACAGTTGCTAGAAATCAGCATCTGTACCTAAGCAGTGAACCTTCCATGAAAGAAGAGGCTAAAACAGTAACTGCTGAAATGAGTCCTACAGAACAAGTTACAGAATTCAATCAGCAATTAGATTTTCTAACAAAACAGTTAGCCGAATTCAAAGAGATATAACAAGAAACAAGAATGGCTAATATGAATATGAAAGTGCAATTGAAGCAAGCAAAACAGCAGTTATCAAAACAAATAACAGAAGAATGCCAAGCAGTTCAATTAAGAAGTGGGAAAACATTAAATACCTCACTTCAAGGTAGCAGGAAGCCAAGGAATGAGCAAACTACCCAAAATCCATCTGAGGACAGTAAGAGCCCAGAGAGGAATAATTCTGGCGCTCAAACGCCGGAAAATAGGTGGAAAGCTGGCATTGAACACCCAAACCATGCTCAGTCCTGGCGTTCAACGCCAGAAACAAGCAAGGAGTTGGCGTTGAATGCCCAAAGGGAGCACAGTTCTGGCGTTCAGACGCCAGAAGCAGGTAAGGAGCTGGCGTCTAACACCACTCTAGCTTCCACCCCTGGCATTCAAATGCCAGTGGGGGATCAGACACATACTAGTGCTGATAATAACCCTTCTATAAAGGCTTCCCAACCCACATCTGTAGGCAATAAACCTGCAGCAACTAAGGTTGAGGAATACAAAGCCAAAATGCCTTATCCTCAGAAACTCTGCCAAGCGAAACAGGATAAGCAATTTGCCCGTTTTGCAGACTATCTCAGGACTCTTGAAATAAAGATTCCGTTTGCAGAGGCACTTGAGCAAATACCCTCTTATGCTAAGTTTATGAAAGAGATCTTAAGTCATAAGAAAGATTGGAGGGAAACTGAAAAAGTTTACCTCACTGAAGAATGCAGTGCAGTCATTCTAAAAAGCTTACCTGAGAAGCTTAAAGATCCGGGAAGCTTTATGATACCATGCACATTAGAAGGTACTTGTACCAAGCAAGCTCTATGTGATCTTGGGACAAGTATTAACCTAATACCTGCAGCCACTATCAAAAAGCTTGGGTTGACTGGTGAAGTTAAACCAACCCGGATATGTCTCCAACTTGCTGATGGCTCCATTAAATACCCATCAGGCGTGATTGAAGACATGATTGTCAAGGTTGGGCCATTTGCCTTTTTCACTGACTTTGTGGTGCTGGAAATGGAGGAGCATAAGAGTGCAACTCTCATTCTGGGAAGACCTTTCCTAGCAACTGGCCGAACCCTTATTGATGTACAAAAAGGGGAAGTAACCCTGAAAGTCAATGAGGATGAGTTCAAGTTGAATGTTGTCAAAGCCATGCAGCATCCAAACACCCAAAATGACTGCATGAGCGTTGATATTATTGACTCTCTGGTAAAAGAAGTCAATATGGCTGAGAGTCTCAAATCAGAGCTAGAGGATATCTTTAAAGATGTTCAGCCTGATCTGGAGGAATCAGAGAGAATAATAGAACATCTGAAAATCCCTCAGGAAGAGGAGAAACCTCCCAAACCCGAGCTCAAACCATTACCACCATCCCTGGAATATGCATTTTTGGGAGAAGGTGATACCTTTCCCATAATCATAAGCTCTACCTTAGAGCCACAGGAAGAGGTAGCACTAATTCAAGTGCTAAGGACACACAAGACAGCTCTTGGGTGGTCCATCAGTGATCTTAAAGGCATTAGCCCAGCCAGATGCATGCACAAGATCCTATTGGATGGTGACGCTAAGCCATTGGTTCAACCACAGAGGCGGATGAATCCAGCCATGAAGGAGGTGGTGCAGAAGGAGGTCACTAAATTACTAGAGGTTGGGATTATTTATCCCATTTCTGACAACCCCTGGGTAAGCCCTGTCCAAGTCGTCCCTAAGAAAGGTGGCATGACAGTGGTTCATAATGAAAAAAATGAACTGGTTCCTACAAGAACAGTTACAGGGTGGCGTATGTGTATTGATTACAGAAGGCTCAATACTGCTACCAGAAAGGATCATTTTCCTTTACCATTCATAGACCAGATGCTAGAAAGACTAGCAGGTCATGAATGCTACTGCTTCATGGATGGATATTCAGGTTATAATCAAATTGTAGTAGATCTCCAGGATTAAGAGAAAACAGCATTCACATGTCCATCCGGAGTATTTGCATACAGAAGGATGCCATTTGGCCTGTGCAATGCACCTGCAACCTTTCAAAGGTGCATGCTCTCTAATTTCTCTGATATGGTGGAAAAATTTTTGGAAGTCTTCATGGATGACTTTTCAGTATTTGGAGACTCATTCATCTCCTGTCTTGACCATCTAGCACTTGTTCTAAAGAGGTGCCAAGAGACTAACCTGGTTTTAAACTGGGAAAAATGTCACTTTATGGTGACTGAAGGAATAGTCCTTGGGCACAAAATTTTGAACAAGGGAATAGAGGTGGATCAAGCTAAGGTAGAGGTAATTGAAAAATTACCACCACCTACCAATGTTAAAGCAGTCAGAAGCTTTCTGGGGCATGCAGGATTCTATAGGAGGTTTATAAAGGATTTTTCAAAAATCGCCAAACCTCTAAGTAATCTGCTAGCAGCTGACATGCCATTTATCTTTGATAAGGAGTGTCTGTAGGCGTTTGAAACTCTGAAAGCTAAGCTGGTCACAGCACCAGTCATCTCTGCACCAGACTGGACATTACCTTTTGAACTGATGTGTAATGCCAGTGACCATGTCATTGGTGCAGTGTTGGGACAAAGGCATGACAAGCTTCTGCATGTCATTTACTATGCCAGTCGTGTTCTAAATGACGCACAGAAGAATTACACAACCACAGAAAAAGAGCTACTTGCAGTGGTTTACGCCATTGACAAGTTCAGATCCTATTTAGTAGGATCAAAAGTGATTATGTACACTGACCATGCTGCTCTTAAATATCTACTCACAAATCAGGATTCAAAACCCAGACTCATAAGATGGGTGTTGCTTCTGCAAGAGTTTGATATAGAAATAAGAGACAGAAAAGGGACAGAGAATCAAGTAGCAGATCACCTGTCCCGAATAGAACCAGTAGAAGGGGCGTCCCTCCCTCTTACTGAAATCTCTAAAAACTTTCGGGATGAGCAACTCTTTGCCATCGAGGAAGTGCCATGGTTTGCAGACATTGCAAACTACAAGGCAGTGAGATTCATACCCAAAGAGTACAGTAGGCAGCAATCAAAGAAGCTGATCACGGATGCAAAGCACTATCTTTGGGATGAACCATGTCTCTTCAAGAGATGTGCAGACGGAGTAATCCGTAGATGTGTGCCTAAAGAAGAAGCACAGAAGATCCTCTGGCACTGCCATGGATCACAGTTTAGAAGACATTTTGGAAGTGAGCGAACAGCCACAAGAGTCCTCCAATGCGACTTCTACTGGCCTACTCTCTTTAAAGATTCCCGAGTGTTTGTAGTTAATTGTGACAGTTGCCAAAGATCTGGTAATCTGCCTCACAGTTATGCCATGTCTCAACAAGGGATCTTGGAGATTGAGTTGTTTGATGTATGGGGTATTGACTTCATGGGGCCTTTCCCACCATCATACTCAAATACTTATATTTTGGTGGCAGTAGATTATGTATCCAAATGGGTGGAAGCTATTGCAACGACCATTAATGACACTAAGATAGTGCTAAAATTCCTCTAGAAATACATCTTCAGCAGATTTGGTGCCCCTAGAGTATTAATCAGTGATGGGGGCACTCATTTCTGCAATAAACAGCTTTACTCTGCTTTGGTTCGATACGGAGTTAGCCACAGGGTGGCCACTCCATATCATCCACAAACAAATGGGCAAGCTGAAGTCTCTAATAGAGAACTTAAAAGAATCCTAGAACGGACTGTGATTAACCATAGAAGGGATTGGGCAAGAAGCTTGGATGATGCTCTGTGGGCATACAGAACAGCATTCAAGACCCCTATAGGGACCTCTCCATACCAGCTTGTGTATGGAAAGGCATGTCACTTGCCAGTGGAACTGGAACATAAGGACTTCTGGGCAACCAGATTCCTAAACCTTGATGCCAAGTTAGCTGGAGAAAATCGATTGCTCCAGTTAAATGAGCTAGAGGAATTTAGACTCAATGCTTTCGAGAATGCAAAAATTTACAAAGAGAAAGCAAAAATATGGCATGATAAGAAATTGTCATCCAGAGTCTTTGAGCTAGGGCAGAAAGTTCTGCTATTTAATTCTAGGCTCAGATTATTCCCCGGAAAATTGAAATCCCGATGGAGAGGACCATATGTGATTACAAGTGTGTCACCATATTGATACCTAGAGCTCTGGGATAATGATTCTAACAAAAAGTTCATTGTTAATGGACAAAGAGTCAAACATTATCTTGAAAGCAATTTTGAGCAAGAATGCTCAAAACTGAGACTTAACTAAAGCTCAGTAATAGTCCAGCTAAAGACAATAAAGAAGCGCTTGCTGGGAGGTAACCCAGCCATTTACAAAGCTTATTTGTTGATTAATTAATTTTTACAGGTATATGTCAAGTATCTTCAAAGTGAAATAGCAACTGCTTAAGTTCACAGAGTTACAGAAGGAATCAGAGGATAAAACAGCAAAAAAGGAAGCTCACTGGTGCGAAAAAACCAGTAAAAGCTGTTTTGGGCGTTGAACGCCCAAAAGAAGCACCTACTGGGCGTTCAACGCCAGTAAGGATAGCCATCTGGGCGTTAAACGCCAGAAATGAGCATCTTCTGGGCGTTGAACGCCAGAAAGAAGCACCTTCTGGGGGTTCAACCCCAGATTTGCAGCGTCCTGGGCGTTCAGAAAAACGCCCAGTGACAAAGGAGTTCCTGGCGTTCAACGGCAGAAAGAAGCAACAGCTGGGCGTTGAACGCCCAGGAGAAGCTCCACATGGGCGTTAAACGCCCAAAACATGCAGCGTTTGGGCGTTTAACGCCAGGATGGTGGGGAGGAGGTAAATTCGTTTTTACTTCACAAAACTTTTAATTTTCTATATTTCAATTTATGATTTCTTGCATAAACATGTTCTAAACTATCATCCTTCAATTCCAAAAAAAAATTTTAATCCTAATTTCTAAAAACCCTAATTTCTAAAATCCCTTTTTCAAAATATCAAATATATCTTAATGCATAAACACAAATCTTTTTCCAGTCCAATCCAACTCTTTTCAAAACACAATTATCTCTTAAAATCTTTTTCAAATATCCATATTTATCTTTTTCAAATATCAATCACAACTTTTTAATTTTAAATTATATCTTTTTCTTATTTATCTTTTATAAATCATATCTTCTATCTTATCTTTTTAATATTTTCGAAAACCCACCCCTCTCCTTTTAAAATCCATATTCGGCCTCCCTCCTCTCATCCACCATTCGACATTAGCTCTCCTTCTATCCCTATCCTTTCTTTTCTTTTGCTTGAGGGCAAGCAAACCTCTAAGTTTGGTGTGTTCATCCGTGATCACAAAAACATACTCACTTAGATCATGGCTCCTAAAGGAAAATAATCCACTCCAAGAGGCAAGAAAGAGAGTATTCCAAAACCACTTTGGAATCAAGGGAAGTTCTTAACCAAAGAACATTCAGACCATTACTACAAAATAATGGGTCTAAGATCAGTGATTCCGGAAGTCAAGTTTGATCTGAAAGAAGATGAATATCCTGAGATCCAAGAGCAAATTCGAAACAGGAACGGGGAAATCCTAGCTAATCCTGAAACAAAAGTAGGAAGGAATATGGTTCAGGAGTT
Organism: Arachis stenosperma; assembly: GCF_014773155.1. Taxonomy (NCBI): domain Eukaryota; kingdom Viridiplantae; phylum Streptophyta; class Magnoliopsida; order Fabales; family Fabaceae; genus Arachis; species Arachis stenosperma. The sequence goes on along the minus strand of NC_080378.1, from coordinate 60,674,674 downwards.
CTATGCTAATTTGTGGCAAACAAACAGGCAGAGAATATCTAGAACTGCCCTCTATGACTATCGGACCTTGGTCAGAGGAAAGATTGTTCACATCCACCCTGACAAAATCAGGGAGATCTTTAAGCTGCCTCAGCTGAAACATGACCCAGACTCCTTTAATAGGAGAATGATGAGAACAAACAAGGGCCTGGACAAGATTCTAGAGGATATATGCATCCCTGGAGCCAGGTGGACCACCAACACCACTGGCATCTGGTGAACGAAATTGTGATCCATGCTCTTTATACTTGTATGAAATTTAATAACTGGCTCTATTTGAATTCACAACTCCATTCAACTAACCAGCAAGTGTACTGGGTCATCCAAGTAATACCTTACGTGAGTAAGGGTCGATCCCACAGAGATTGTTGGTATGAAGCAAGCTATGGTCACCTTGTAAATCTCAGTTAGGCAGATTAAATGGTTATGGGTTTCGAAAATTAATAATAAATAGAAAATAAAAAGGGATAGAAATACTTATGTAAATCAATAGTGGAAATTTTAGATAGGCGTGTGAAGATGCTGTGCTCCTCTCGGATCTCTATTTTCTTATTGCTTTCATCCAATCCTTCTTACTCCTTTCCATGGCAAGCTATATGTAGGGCATCACCGTTGTCAATGGCTACATCCCATCCTCTCAGTGAAAATGGTCCTATGCTCTGTCACAGCACGGCTAATCATCTGTCGGTTCTCAATCAGGTTGGAATAGAATCCCTTGATTCTTTTGCGTCTGTCACTAACGCCCAGCCTTCAGGAGTTTGAAGCTCGTCACAGTCATTCAATCCCGGAATCTTACTCGGAATACCACAAACAAGGTTTAGACCTTCCGGATTCTCATGAATGCCGCCATCAATTCTAGCTTATACCACGAAGATTTTGTTGGGGAATCTAAGAGATATGCGCCCGGCCTAAGGTAGAACGGAAGTGGTTGTCAATCACGCGCGTTCATAGGTGAGAATGATGATGAGTGTCACGGATCATCACATTCATCAAAGTGTTGTGCAACGTATATCTTGGAATAAGAATAAAAGAGAATTGAATAGAAAGTAATAATAATTGTATTGAAACTTGAGGTACAGCAGAGCTCCACACCCTTAATCTATGGTGTGCAAAAACTCCACCGTTGAAAATACATAAGTGAAAGGTTCAGGCATGGCCGAATGGCCAGCCCCCAAAACGTTCTCAATGGCCTCCTAAGATGAAGAATAAAACAAAACAGAGACCAAAGATGAAACGTGGTCAAAAGACGTCTAATACAATAGTTAAATGTCCTATATATACTAGACTAGCTACTAGGGTTTACATGAGTAAGTAATTGATGCATAAATCTACTTCCGGGGCCCACTTGGTGTATGCTTGGGCTGAGCTTGATCTATCCACGAGCTGAGGCTTTTCTTGGAGTTGAACGCCGAGTTATAACGTGTTTCGGGCGTTCAACTCCGGATCATGACGTGTTTCTGGCGTTTAACTCCAGACAGCAGCATGTACTTGGCGTTCAACGCCAAGTTACGTCATCAATTTCCGAATAAAGTATGAACTATTATATATTGCTGGAAAGCTCTGGATGTCTACTTTCCAACGCCGTTGAGAGCGCGCCATTTGGAGTTCTGTAGCTCCAGAAAATCCATTTTGAGTGCAGGGAGGTCAGATTCCAACATCATCAGCAGTCCTTTTGTCAGCCTTTTTTCAGAGTTTTGCTCAAGTCCCTCAATTTCAGCCAGAAATTACCTGAAATCACAGAAAAACACACAAACTCATAGTAAAGTCCAGAAATGTGAATTTAACATAAAAACTAATGAAAACATCCCTAAAAGTAGCTTGAACTTACTAAAAACTACTTAAAAACAATGCCAAAAAGCGTATAAATTATCCGCTCATCACAACACCAAACTTAAATTGTTGCTTGTCCCCAAGCAACTGAAAATCAAATAGGATAAAAAGAAGAGAATATACTATAAATTCCAAAATATCAATGAATATTAATTGTAATTAGATGAGCGGGACTTGTAGCTTTTTGCTTCTGAACAGTTTTGGCATCTCACTTTTTCCTTTGAAGTTTAGAGTGATAGGCGTCTCTAGGAACTCAGAGTTCAGATAGTGTTATTGACTTTCCTAGTTAAGCATGTTGATTCTTGAACACAGCTACTTATGAGTCTTGGCTGTGGCCCTAAGCACTTTGTTTTCCAGTATTACCACCAGATACATAAATGTCACAGACACATAACTGGGTGAACCTTTTCAGATTGTGACTTAGCTTTGCTAAAGTCCCCAGTTAGAGGTGTCCAGAGCTCTTAAGCACACTCTTTTTGCTTTGGATCACGACTTTAACCACTCAGTCTCAAGCTTTTCACTTGGACCTTCATGACACAAGCACATGGTTAGGGATAGCTTGATTTAGCCGCTTAGGCCTGGATTTTATTTCCTTGGGCCCTCCTATCCATTGATGCTCAAAGCCTTAGATCCTTTTTTACCCTTGCTTTTTGGTTTTAAGGGCTATTGGCTTTTTCTGCTTACTTTTTCTTTCTCTCTTTCTATTTTTTTCGCTATATTTTTTTTTCTATTTTTTTCGCAAGCTTTTGTTTTTCACTGCTTTTTCTTGCTTCAAGAATCAATTTCATGATTTTTCGGATCATCAATAACATTTCTCTTTGTTCATCATTCTTTCAAGAGCCAACAATTTTAACATTCATAAACAACAAGCTCAAAAATATGCACTGTTCAATCATTCATTCAGAAAACAAAAAGTATTGTCACCACATCAATATAATTAAACTAAATTCAAGGATAAATTCGGAATTCATGTACTTCTTGTTCTTTTGAATTAAAGCATATTTCATTTAAGAAAGGTGAAGGATTAATGGATTTTATTCATAGCTTTAAGACATGGTTAATACATACTAATGATCATGAAGTAGAGACACAAATCATAGATAAACTCAACATAAAAGACCGAAAAGCAGAAAGAAATAAGAACAAGGAATGAATCCACCTTTAGTGGCGTCTTCTTCTTGAAGGACCAACAATGTTCTTAAGCTCTTCTATGTCCCTTCCTTGCCTTTGTTGCTCCTCCCTCATTGCTCTTTGATCTTCTCTTATTTCTTGGAGAATGATGGAGTGTTCATGATGTTCCACCCTTAATTGTTCAACATTGTGGCTCAAATCTTCTAAGGAAGTGTTGAGTTGTTCCCAATAGTTGTTGGGAGGAAAGTGCATCCCTTGAGGCATCTCAGGGATTTCTTGATGATGAGCTTCCTCATGCATCTCTTGAGAACCGTGAAGGGTGTCTCTTGCTTGCTCCATCCTCTTCTTGGTGATGGGCTTATCCTCTTCAATGGAGATGTCTCCTTCTATGATAACTCCAGCTGAGTAACACAGATGGCAAATAAGGTGAGGAAAAGCTAGCCTTGCCATGGTGGAGGGCTTTTCGGCTATTTTGTAGAATTCATTGGAGATGACTTCATGAATTTCCACTTCCTCTCCAATCATGATGCTATGAATCATGATGGCCCGATCCACAGTAACTTCAGATCGGTTGCTAGTGGGAATGATGGAGCGTTGAATGAACTCCAACCATCCTCTAGCCACAGGCTTGAGGTCCAGTCTTCTTAGTTGGACTGGCTTGCCTTTGGAGTCTCTTTTCCATTGAGCTCCTTCCACACATATGTCCGTAAGGACTTGGTCCAACCTTTGATTAAAGTTGACCCTTCTAGTGTAGGGGCATTCATCTCCTTGCATCATGGGCAAGTGGAACGCCAATCTCACATTCTCCGGACTAAAATCTAAGTATTTCCCCCGAACCATTGTGAGATAATTCTTTGGACTCGGGTTCATACTTTGATCATGGTTCCTAGTGATCCATGCATTGGCATAGAACTCTTGAACCATTAAGATTCTGACTTGTTGCATGGGGTTGGTTAGGACTTCCCAACCTCTTCTTCGGATTTCATGTCGGATCTCCGGATACTCATTTTTCTTGAGCTTGAAAGGGACCTTAGGGATCACCTTCTTCTTTGCCACAACATCATAGAAGTGGTCTTGATGGCTCTTGGAGATGAATCTTTCCATCTCCCATGACTCGGAAGTGGAAGCTTTTGTCTTCCCTTTTCCTTTTCTAGAGGATTCTCCAGCCTTAGGTGCCATTGATGGTAATGGAAAAATAAAAAGCTTATGCTTTTACCACACCAAACTTAAAATATTGCTCGCCCTCGAGCAAGAGAAGAAAGAAGAGAAGAGAAGAAGAAGAAGAAGAAAATATTGAGAAGAAGGGGAGTGTGGGTTTCGGCCAAGGTATAGAAGAGGGTGTAGTGTTGTGTGAAAATGAAGTAGAATGGAAGGGTATATATAGGGAGAGGGGAGAGGGTAGGTTCAGCCATTTAGGGTGGGATTGGGTGGGAAAATGTTTTTGAATTTTGAAGGTAGGTGGGGTTTATGGGGAAGAGTGGATGGATGTGAGTGGTGAATAAGTGATTGGGAAGAGAGATTGAGGTAATTGGTGAAGGGTTTTTGGGAAGTGTGACATGGGGAAGAGTAAAATAGGATTAGGAGGTAAGGTGGGAATATAGTAGGTGGGGATCCTGTAGGGTCCACAGATCCTGAGGTGTCAAGGAATTCCATCCCTGCACCAAATAGGCATGTAAAATGCCTTTGCACATCATTCTGGCGTTTAAACGCCGAGTGGTGCACGTTCTGGGCGTTCAACGCCCATGTAAAGCATGTTTCTGGCGTTGAACGCCAGTTTCATGCTTGTTACTGGCGTTCAGCGCCAACTTTTCTTCTAGGCACATTCCTGGCGTTCAGCACCAGAATGTTGCTTGTTTCTGGCATTCAGTGCTAGTTTCATGCTCTGTTCTGGCGTTGAACGCCAGCCAGATGCTCCTTACTGGCGTTGAACGCCAGCCTGTGCTTCCTCCAGGGTGTGATTTTTCTTCTGCTATTTTTGATTCTGTTTATAATTTTTATATTTTTTTGCGTGACTCCACATGATCATGTACCTAATAAAATGCAAAATAACAATAAAATAAAATAAAATAAAAATTAGATAAATAAAATTAGGTTGCCTCCCAACAAGCGCTTCTTTAATGTCAATAGCTTGACAGTGGCTCTCATGGAGCCACAAGGTGATCAGGTCAATGTTGTATAGTTCCAACACCAAACTTAGAGTTTGGATATGGGGTCTTAACACCAAACTTAGAGTTTGGTTGTGGCCTCCCAACACCAAACTTAGAGTTTGACTGTGGGGGCTCTTCTTGACTCTGAACTGAGAGAAGCTCTTCATGCTTACTCTCTTTTGTCACAGAGGGATGGCCATGTGCCTTAAACACAAGGTAGTCCTCATTCAATTGAAGGACTAATTCACCTCTATTGACATCTATCATAGCTCTTGCTGCGGCTAGGAAAGGTCTTCCAAGGATGATGCAATCATCCTCTTCCTTCCTAGTGTCTAAGATTATGAAATCAGCAGGGATGTAAAGGCCTTCAACCTTTAATAACACGTCCTCCACTATTCCATAAGCTTGTCTCAATGACTTGTCTGCCAATTGTAATGAAAACAAGGCAGGTTGTACCTCAATGATCCCCAGTTTCTCCATTACAGAGAGTGGCATAGGATTTATCCCTGACCCTAGATCACATAGAGCTTTTTCAAAGGTCATGGTGCCTATGGTACAAGGTATCAAGAACTTGCCAGGATCTTGTCTCTTTTGAGGTAAAATTTGCTGAATCCAGGTATCCAGTTCACTAATGAGCAAAGGAGGTTCACTTTCCCAAGTCTCATTACCAAACAACTTGGCATTCAGCTTCATGATAGCTCCTAAATATTAAGCAACTTGCTCTCCAGTCACATCTTCATCCTCTTCAGAGGAAGAATAGTCTTCAGAGCTCATGAATGGCAGAAGAAGATTTAATGGAATCTCTATGGTCTCTATATGAGCCTCAGATTCCTTTGGATCCTTAATAGAAAACTCCTTCTTGCTTGAGGGTGATGGTGTTTTTGTGGAAAAATGAATTTCCAACACACAAATCCAACCGGCAAGTGTACCGGGTCGCATCAAGTAATAATAACTCACATGAGTGAGGTCGATCCCACAGGGATTGATGGATCAAGCAACTTTAGTGGGTGATTAGTTTAGTCAAGCTAACATTGAAGTGAATTTGGATGAAGTGTAGCCGACAGAATTATAAATGACAGGGAATTTAAAGTTGCAGAAAGTAAATTGCATTGAAACTTAAAGAGCAAGAAATGTAAATTGCAAGAATCTTAAATGACAAGAAATGTAAATTGCAGTAATTTAAATGGCAAGAAAGATAAATGACTTGAATATAAAAGGGAATTGAGGAATGGGATTGCAGAATCTAAACAAAGAAGAAGTAAATTGCAACAATTAAGAGGGCAAAAATTAACTCAGAAACAGTAAGTATTCAGACTGAAAGGAAATAAAATGCAGAAGAGGTTCACAGAAGAACCCAAGTGAATTCTGATCTCAGGACTCAAGGGCTTAGGTAGCAGAGCCTAAAACCCAATTTACCTTCCTAGATCCAAGTTCACAAAGCAATTGACAGAAATTTAAAGAAGAAGCAGTAAAGGAAATTGAAATTCAATTGATTATGCAGAAACAGAATTAAAGAGATTTTGGAATGGAGGTTGAGACAGAATTTCCTCAACTCATCACACCCAAAACTCAAAACAAGGAAATTAAAAAGACCCAAGCAAGAATGAGGAAGAAGAGAGATCAATTCTCCTCCCCAATTCTCAGAACTCTCGGTGGTGTCACCAAGAGAAGTTGCAAAAAAAATAAAATTCAAAGCTCAAAGAAAGTGCAAATTCAAAAGCAAAGCATGAGATCCCTAATTACATCAAACTAGCTCCTATTTATACACTTTCTATCCTTGGATTTTGGGATTTGGGTGGGCTTTTGATTTGGTGAAGAAATGAATTGAATTGGATTTTTAATTCAATTTTTGGCCCAAAATTAATAGCTTCCAGGAGGCTGCCCTGCCCTTGTGGAGGGCAGGGCAGAAAATTGATGCTTGGTGCATGAGGTTGGTGCGGCTTTGGTGTGTGTTGATGCGAGTTGGTGCGGCCATGGTGCTGCCAGGATTGCAAAACGCTGCCCTGCCCGTGCCAAGGGCAGGGCAAAAAATTGTGGTGCGCCAGGGACGAGGAGTGCGCACGTTGGTGCTGCCAGGGGAGGAAATTGGTGCGCCAAATTTGTTGCTTGGTGCGCCAAGTTCTTGTGCCATCCAAATGCTGCCCTGCCCGCGCCAAGGGCAGGGCAATGTTGCTACTTCCACGCCCCAAGTTCGAATCATGGAGGAGGCAAACACGCTACATCATTTTCCTTGGCTTCTTTTTGCTTATTTTTGGCCCTTAAAGATGCCTCTCGTTCCTGCTCCAATTGTGCGCCAAATATGGATTTCTATATATCGTTGGAAAGCTCTGAATGTCAGCTTTCCAACGCAACTGGAAACACATCAATTGGACTTCTGTAGCTCAAGTTATAGCCCTTTGAAGGAGGCATGGTCATGCTGTTAGCGCCCAGATTTTAACTTGGCCAAAATTTGCTTCATCCTCACTTTGCTTCATTATGATTCTGCCCTGCCCTTGGCAAGGGCAGGATCGTGTGCGTGCTGGCTGCTTCCTCTTTGATTTTGTCATGGGCCACGCTTTTAAAAGCGTGGCCTAAAGCTCCAAAGTGTACCCCAACTTCAAAGTGTGTCCCAAAGCTCTTTTTTTCTCCTTTTTTTGTGCTTCTTTGCTTCTTTTTCTTATTATTTCCTACAAGATTTATAAAATTAAAATATCAAGAAAATATATCATTTAAGTACAAAAAGCATTCAATATTTAAGCACAAATCATCCATTTCTTGTATGAAAAAGCATAGAAAATGGGTATATGATGACATGTCATCACAACACCAAACTTAAATCTTGCTTGTCCCCAAGTAAGGAAAGAATCATGCAATAAAGATTGACAATCCAAGGTAAGAAGAATAGCAACTCAATGTTCATGGCAAGCTAGTTTTCTATGCATGCTACAATTACAAAAGAGATGTAAATGATTGATGCTTCTATCTAGCTTATTTTATGAAATCTTTTTCTTATAATTCTTCCTTGAAACAAGCTTGATGATTTTTTTAGCTTCTCCTTTTGGGTGCTTTGCCCCATGAGTAAATAACAAAGCTACGACTTCTAAATGCTTTGTTTTCAAGTATTACCACTTGATACATAAGCACCACAAGCATTTAATTAGAGGACTTCATTAAGCTCATTTTTTCTTTTCTTTTCTTGACTCTCTAATCATTGATGCTCAGAGCCTTGAGCTTTGAGGGAATGCTTTTGCACTTGAGCCTAGCCTTGACTTCTAAGTGTTTTGTTTTCAAGCATTTGGCTTGATACATAAACACCACAAGCACTTAGCAAATAAATTGCCATTGGTACTCAGAGCCTTCAGCTTTCTCATTCTTTCCCTTTTTCTTTTCTTGCTTTAATTGTATTTGCTTCTTCAAGGTTTTCATGATTTCAAAAGATTTCACAAAATGTACTAGATGAAAAACTTCAATTAAATAAAATCCAATGCAATTGAGCAACAATCAAACATACTAGCTTTCCAATACTTGTATGCACATGCTAAATTCTTCTTTAATTCCTTGTTTGTTTATGATCATGATGCTTTTTTTGCTTTTGAATTCACAAAACTCAAGTTGGTAGTCATAATGTTACAACAACATATTTCAAAACAAATTCAAGCTATGCTTAGTCATACCACACATGCCTAAAGAGAATATAAAGACAATCATGCAATTTAAAGTGTTAGAAACAAATGAGAGGAAAAGGAACTTTACAACCTTGTAGTCCATCTTCTCTATTGTTGTCATTTTCCTCCCATTCTTCTCCTTCCCATACCAAATCAGAATGCTTGCTCTTCCTCAAGCAACAATTAGAACAATGGTGGTGGGGTCTAAAATGGATCATGAATGTCTTACACAAAAGGATGTCAGTAGCATATGTGTTTAGGCAAGCAAGATTAAGATAACAATCAAGGCACAGAGAAATAAAAACACTATGATTGCAAACATAAGATGGTGTGCATGATACATTGCATAAAAAAATATAAGTGGCACACCAAACTTAGTGTGACACTTTCACTTGGAATTGATGCAAGTATCTTGTAAGGATTGGAACCAAATTTTGTTGCATAGCAACACCAAACTTAGAATACAACCATATGTCAATTTATTTGAATTAAAACTAAACAAAAGAAACTGTTATATGTTAAATACAATCACCAAGCCAAGAATATGTCATGAATAAGGATCTCTTGGTGATATATTAACAAAAACAGTTAAGAAGCAAAATAAGTGGAAGTATTAAAAATAAAGAAATAACTAAAGTAAACAGAATAATAAAGTGTCAAACCAAAAGAAAAACAACACTGCAAAGGCCTTATGATTATGCAGACAAGTGGTGTTGCTTAATGAATTGCATAGAGAATTAAGTGGCACACCAAACTTAGAATCTTAGTGTGTCACTTCCATTTTTGATTTGATGCACTCATCCAAAAGATTGAAAACAAGTTGTTGCAAGACAACACCAAACTTAGAATGTAACCATATGCCCATTTATTGAATTTAAACAAAGTAAAGAACGAAAACAAAGCAGAGAAGAAATGTTACCTACGGTTGGGTTACCTCCCAACAAGTGCTCTTTTAGTGTCATTAGCTTGACATGTTGTTCTTCACTTTCTTCCTCTTCTTCCAATTAGTTAAGAGGAATGACTTCCTGGGGGGAGAAGTTTCAGCTTTTGTCCCCTTTCTTGGTTTCCTCTCAGCAAGCTTTCTTTTGAAATTGGCTTGGTTGAGCTTGCTTGCTGACTTAGGGACAGAATTGGTGCTCTTGTTAGTTGCCTTCACTTCTTTGGATTCATGAATTGGTTGCTGTGTGATTTTTGGAGTTTGATCTTCATCCAGAGCCTTTTGAATTGGTGGTTCAATGAGCTTGTCCTTCATGAGCCTCTCTGTTTCCCTTGAGTTTGGAAGTTCTTGATTGTCCTCCTCACTAGCTTGTTCTTCCCCTTCCTCTTTTACACTCAACATTTGCTTTAGTAGCTCTTTCATGGAGGAGGTTTGTTGATCTTCCCAAGCTTTCTTCATCTCCTCTTCATACCTTTCAATCATGGATTCAAGTGTTGAGGCGTTTTGGTCCAAGGAAGTTTGTGAGAGTTGTGAGTTGTCATGTGCTCTTGTCATCTCAAGGGCAGTTTCATTTTCCACCACCTCATTCTTCATTGAAAGTTCACTTGATGCAGTGGCCTCCTTATCTTGCTCTTCCACTTTCTCCTTCACATCCATCAATTGGCCTTCATTTTCCTTGCTCAGTGGTTCTCCGCTCCTCCTTGTTTGCTCTAAGGGGCCATTCATCTTCTTGAAGATGATTTCTTTCCAGGATTGGGGTTGTGTGTATCTTTCCACGAGTTTTTTATGTATTTCAATGGCTTGAAGGTAATCCTCATCAGGTGGTTCAAGAGATGAAGGTTGAGAGTAATAATAATCAAGTGATGAAGAACTTTCAAATGAGAAACTGGGATGTGAGGGTGGATGCTCTTTCATTCTGTGGCGACACCCCCATCTACCATTAGGATAATGATATGAATCATGTTGTGGTGGTGGTTGGTATCCCTCAAAATTTTCTTGCTCATCTTGTGGTTCTGAAGCAGATCTCCATGAATTGGAGTGCTCAGAATGTGAAGTTTCTTGGTGATATTCCCAACCATCATTAGAGATTGGTGATGGTGGGTAATATCCCATAAAATTTGTTTGATTAAAAGATGAGGTGAACTCCATTTGAATTTTGTAGAACACAACACCAATGAAAATTGAAATTACTCATATCAGATATGAGTTTTGCTTAGTGAGGCAAAAACACAAACACCTTGGTTTCAATTTGAATCAGAGAACAAAAATAAAAAAAATGCTTGATCTAGACTTCTCACCCACTTAATCATTGTTGATCTAATCAATCCCCGGCAACGGCGCCAAAAACTTGATGGTGTTTTTGTGGAAAAATGAATTTCCAACACACAAATCCAACCGGCAAGTGTACCGGGTCGCATCAAGTAATAATAACTCACATGAGTGAGGTCGATCCCACAGGGATTGATGGATCAAGCAACTTTAGTGGGTGATTAGTTTAGTCAAGCTAACATTGAAGTGAATTTGGATGAAGTGTAGCCGACAGAATTATAAATGACAGGGAATTTAAAGTTGCAGAAAGTAAATTGCATTGAAACTTAAAGAGCAAGAAATGTAAATTGCAAGAATCTTAAATGACAAGAAATGTAAATTGCAGTAATTTAAATGGCAAGAAAGATAAATGACTTGAATATAAAAGGGAATTGAGGAATGGGATTGCAGAATCTAAACAAAGAAGAAGTAAATTGCAACAATTAAGAGGGCAAAAATTAACTCAGAAACAGTAAGTATTAAGACTGAAAGGAAATAAAATGCAGAAGAGGTTCACAGAAGAACCCAAGTGAATTCTGATCTCAGGACTCAAGGGCTTAGGTAGCAGAGCCTAAAACCCAATTTACCTTCCTAGATCCAAGTTCACAAAGCAATTGACAGAAATTTAAAGAAGAAGCAGTAAAGGAAATTGAAATTCAATTGATTATGCAGAAACAGAATTAAAGAGATTTTGGAATGGAGGTTGAGACAGAATTTCCTCAACTCATCACACCCAAAACTCAAAACAAGGAAATTAAAAAGACCCAAGCAAGAATGAGGAAGAAGAGAGATCAATTCTCCTCCCCAATTCTCAGAACTCTCGGTGGTGTCACCAAGAGAAGTTGCAAAAAAAATAAAATTCAAAGCTCAAAGAAAGTGCAAAATTCAAAAGCAAAGCATGAGATCCCTAATTACATCAAACTAGCTCCTATTTATACACTTTCTATCCTTGGATTTTGGGATTTGGGTGGGCTTTTGATTTGGTGAAGAAATGAATTGAATTGGATTTTTAATTCAATTTTTGGCCCAAAATTAATAGCTTCCAGGAGGCTGCCCTGCCCTTGTGGAGGGCAGGGCAGAAAATTGATGCTTGGTGCATGAGGTTGGTGCGGCTTTGGTGTGTGTTGATGCGAGTTGGTGCGGCCATGGTGCTGCCAGGATTGCAAAACGCTGCCCTGCCCGTGCCAAGGGCAGGGCAAAAAATTGTGGTGCGCCAGGGACGAGGAGTGCGCACGTTGGTGCTGCCAGGGGAGGAAATTGGTGCGCCAAATTTGTTGCTTGGTGCGCCAAGTTCTTGTGCCATCCAAATGCTGCCCTGCCCGCGCCAAGGGCAGGGCAATGTTGCTACTTCCACGCCCCAAGTTCGAATCATGGAGGAGGCAAACACGCTACATCATTTTCCTTGGCTTCTTTTTGCTTATTTTTGGCCCTTAAAGATGCCTCTCGTTCCTGCCCCAATTTTGCGCCAAATATGGATTTCTATATATCGTTGGAAAGCTCTGAATGTCAGCTTTCCAACGCAACTGGAAGCACATCAATTGGACTTCTGTAGCTCAAGTTATAGCCCTTTGAAGGAGGCATGGTCATGCTGTTAGCGCCCAGATTTTAACTTAGCCAAAATTTGCTTCATCCTCACTTTGCTTCATTATGATTCTGCCCTGCCCTTGGCAAGGGCAGGATCGTGTGCGTGCTGGCTGCTTCCTCTTTGATTTTGTCATGGGCCACGCTTTTAAAAGCGTGGCCTAAAGCTCCAAAGTGTACCCCAACTTCAAAGTGTGTCCCAAAGCTCTTTTTTTCTCCTTTTTTTGTGCTTCTTTGCTTCTTTTTCTTATTATTTCCTACAAGATTTATAAAATTAAAATATCAAGAAAATATATCATTTAAGTACAAAAAGCATTCAATATTTAAGCACAAATCATCCATTTCTTGTATGAAAAAGCATAGAAAATGGGTATATGATGACATGTCATCAGAGGGACGTCCCAGGAGGTCTTCCTCACTAGGATTTTCGTCCTCCTCCTCCCTTGTGCATTCGGCCATATTGATTATATCAATGGCCTTGCATTCTCCTTTTGGATTCTCTTCTGTATTGCTTGGGGGAATACTAGGAGGAGTTTCAATGACTTTCTTACTCAGCTGGGCCCACTTGTGCCTCCAGATTTCTGATGGAGGATCTTGTTTTACTCATGAAACTGAAAGTGGCCTTTGATAGATCAGAGACTAGATTGGCTAAATTAGAAGTGTTTTGTTCAGAATTCTCTGTCTGTTGCTGAGAAGATGATGGGAAAGGCTTGCTATTGCTCAGCCTATTGTGTCCACCATTGTTAAAGCCTTGTTGAGGCTTTTGTTGATCCTTCCATGAGAAATTTGGATGATTTTTCCATGATGAGTTATAGGTGTTTCCATAAGGTTCACCCATGTAATTAACCTCTGCCATGGCAGGGTTCTCAGGATCATAAGCTCCTTCAGAAGCTGCCTCTTTAGTACTGTTGGATGCATGTTGCCATCCATTCAAATTTTGAGAGATCATGTTGACCTGTTGAGTCAACACTTTGTTCTGAGCCAATATGGCATTCAGAGCATCAATTTCAAGAACTCCTTTCTTCTGAGGTATCCCATTATTCACGGAATTCCTCTCAGAAGTGTACATGAATTGGTTGTTTGCAACCATGTCAATGAGTTCTTGAGCCTCTTCAGGCGTTTTCTTTAGGTGAATAGATCCACCTGCAGAATGGTCCAATGACATTTTCGAAAATTCAGATAGACCATAATAGAATATATCTAATATGGTCCATTCTGAAAACATGTCAGATGGACATCTTTTGGTCAGCTGCTTGTATCTTTTCCAAGCTTCATAGAGGAATTCACCATCTTTTTGTTTGAAGGTTTGAACATCCACTCTCAGCTTGCTCAGCTTTTGAGGAGGAAAGAATTTATCCAAGAAGGCTGTGACCAGCTTATCCCAGGAGTCCAGGCTATCCTAGGAGTCCAGGTGATGAGCGGATATTTTATACGCTTTTTGGGGGTAATTTCATGTAGATTTTAGTATGTTTTAATTAGTTTTTAATAGAATTTTATTAGTTTTTAAGCAAAAATCATATTTCTGGACTTTACTATGAGTGTGTGTATTTTTCTATAATTTCAGGTATTTTCTGGCTGAAATTGAGGGAGCTGAGCAAAAATCTGACTTAGGCTGAAAAAGGACTGCTGATGCTGTTGGATCCTGACCTCCCTGCACTCGAAATGGATTTTCTGGAGCTACAGGAGTCCAATTGGCGCGCTCTCAACGGCATTGTAAAGTAGACATCCAGGGCTTTCCAGCAATATATAATAGTCCATACTTTGCGCAAGGATAGACGACGTAACATGGCGTTGAACGCCAAGTTCATGCTGCTGTCTGGAGTTAAACGCCAGAAAAACGTCATGATCCGGAGTTGAACGCCCAAAACACGTCATAACCTGGAGTTTAACGCCAATAAAGGCCTCTACTCGTGGATAGCTTTTATCTCAGCCCCAACACACACCAAGTGGGCCCCAGAAGTGGATTTCTGCACCAATTATCTTAGTTTATTCATTTTCTGTAAACCTAGGTTACTAGTTTACTATTTAAACAACTTTTACAGACATTTCTTGTACCTCATGACATTTTCAGATCTGAATCACATACTTTTTGACGGCATGAGTCTCTAAACTCCATTGTTGGGGGTGAGGAGCTCTGCAGCGTCTCGATGAATTAATACAATTCCTTTATTTTCCATTCAAACACGCTTACTCGTATCTAAGATGTTCATTCGTGCTTAATTGTGAAGAAGGTGATGATCCGTGACACTCATCACCTTCCTCAATCCATGAACGTGTGCCTGACAACCACCTCCGTTCTACATCAGACTGAATGAGTATCTCTTAGATTCCTAATCAGAATCTTCGTGGTATAAGCCAGATGGATGGCGGCATTCATGAGAATCCGGAAAGTCTAAACCTTGTCTGTGGTATTCCGAGTAGGATTCCGGGATTGAATGACTGTGACGTGTTTCAAACTCCTGAGGGCTGGGCGTTAGTGACAGACGCAAAAGAATCAATGGATTCTATTCCAACCTGATTGAGAACCGACAGATGATTAGCCGTGCTGTGACAGAGCATAGGAACGTTTTCACTGAGAGGATGGGAGGTAGCCATTGACAACGGTGACACCCTACATAGAGCTTGCTATAGAATGGGTTTTGCGTGTGGAGAAAGGATTTCAAGGAAGAGTTGAAATTCAGAGGACAAAGCATCTCCAAAACTCCAACATATTTCTCACTACTACACAACAAGTAACGCTATTATTCCCTATTATTTTAACTTACAATTTTAAATACTTTGGCTTCTTACAAATAAATCCAAATAACTTTATTAGCCTCCTGACTAAGATTAATAAAATAACATTGATTGCTTCAAACCAATAATCTCCGTGGGATCGACCCTTACTCACGTAAGGTATTACTTGGACGACCCAGTGCACTTGCTGGTTAGTTGAACGGAGTTGTGAAGTTGATTTTGGACCAGGCTCTATTATCATATTCCATAAAGAGATACAATTTCGTCCACCAAGTTTTTGGCGCCGTTGCCGGGGATTATTGAGTTTGGACAATTGAAGGCTTATTTTATTTCTTAGATTAGGAATAATTTATTTTTGGTGTTACAGAGTCATTAAATTTTGATAGGATAGTTTCTTTTCAAAAATTTCTTGTTAATTTTTCGTGAAGTTTAGTGTTTTATTCTAAGTTTGGTGTTAATTGCATATTTCATATTTTCTTTAAAATTTTCGTGTTAGTGTTCTTGGTTCTTCCTTGATTTTTAAGTTGTTCTTGATAATTGGTTATACCCTTTGGAACCTTTTTCAAAAATATATCTTCTTTGATTTAATCTTGTGCCAAACTTTAAGTTTGGTGTTTTCTTGTTAATATTTTCATATTTTTTCGAAAACTTTATTAAAGTTTCTAAAAATTTTAAGTTTGGTGTTCTTCCTTGTGTTCTTGGTGTTCTTGTGAATCTTCAAAGTGTTCTTGAGTTTTTCTTGTGTTTGAATCTTAAAATTTTTAAGTTTGGTGTTCCTTGGTGTTTTCCCTCCAAAAAATTTTCGAAAATAAGGAACATTAGATCTAAAAATTTTAAGTCTTGTGTCTTTTGTGTGTTTTTCTCTTTCATCATAAAATTCAAAATTCAAAAAAAAAATAATAAATATATATATATTTTATTTTTCTAACTAATTTTGAACTACTTTTTTTTCGAAAATTTTATATTAAAAATTCAATTTTCAATTTCAAAATATTTTCACTTTCATTTATTTATTTCGTTTTTATAAAAATTTTAATTTTTATAAAATAAATAATACCAACATATTCCACAATCCTTTATAAACAAATAACTCTATTGTTCAATATGGAAGCAAGTGGGAATGAACAGTCCAAGAGGACCCTGGGGTCATATGCTAACCCCACTACTGCTTCATATGGGAGTAGTATTTGTATACCCTCCATTGGAGTTAGTAGCTTTGAGCTGAATCCTCAGCTCATTATCATGGTGCAGCAAAACTGCCAGTATTCTGGTCTTCCACATGAAGAACCTACAGAGTTTCTGGCACAATTTCTGCAAATTGCTGATACAGTACATGATAAGAAAGTAGATCAGGATGTCTACAGACTATTACTGTTTCCATTTGCTGTAAAAGATCAAGCTAAGAGGTGGTTAAATAACCAGCCTAAGAACAGCATAAAAACATGGAAACAGCTGTCAGAAAAATTCCTGAATCACTATTTCCCTCCCAAACGGATGACACAGCTAAGGCTAAACATCCAAGGCTTCAAACAAGGAGATAATGAATCCCTTTATGATGCTTGGGAGAGATACAGAGAGATGCTAAGAAAATGCCCCTCTGAAATGTTTTCAGAATGGGTGCAATTAGACATCTTCTACTATGGGCTTACAAAAAAAGCTCAGATTTCTCTAGACCACTCAGCTGGTGGATCTATACATATGAGAAAAACAATTGAAGAAGCTCAAGAGCTTATTGATACAGTTGCCAGAAATCAGCATCTGTACCTAAGCAGTGAATCCTCTATGAAAGAAGAAGCTAAAACAGTAACTGGAGAACTCAGTCCAGTGGATCAGGCTAATGAATTCAATCAGCAATTAGATTTTCTAACTCAGCAACTAGCCGAATTCAAGGAAATATTACAGGAAACAAGAATGGCTAACAGGAACATGGAAGTGCAATTAAAGCAGACAGAAAAGCAACTGTCAAAACAAATAACAGAAGAATGCCAAGCAGTTCAATTAAGAAGTGGGAAAACATTAAATACCTCACTTCAAAGCAGCAGGAAACCAAGAAATGAACAAGAGGATACTCAAAATCCCTCTGAGGACAATCAGAGCCCAGAGAGGAACAAAGCTGGCGCTGAACGCCCAGACCATGCTCATTCCTGGCGTTCAACGCCAGAAACAAGCATGAATCCGGCGTTGAACGCCCAAAGGGAGCATGGTTCTGGCGTTCAAACGCCAGTAACAAACAAGGAAGTGGCGTCTAACGCCACTCCAGCTCCCACCACTAGCATTCAATTGCCAGTGGGGAATCAGTCACATACAAGTGCTGACCTTCCTAAAAAGGCTTCCCAATCCACTTCTGTAGGTAATAAACCTGCAGCAACTAAGGTTGAGGAATACAAAGCCAAAATGCCTTATCCTCAAAAACTCCGCCAAGCGGAACAGGATAAGCAATTTGCTCGCTTTGCAGACTATCTCAGGACTCTTGAAATAAAGATTCCGTTTGCAGAAGCACTTAAGCAAATACCTTCTTATGCTAAGTTCATGAAAGAAATCTTAAGTCATAAGAAGGATTGGAGGGAAACGGAAAAAGTCTACCTCACTGAAGAATGTAGTGCAGTCATTCTGAAACGCTTACCTGAGAAGCTTAAAGATCCTGGGAGCTTTATGATACCATGCACATTAGAGGGTAATTGTACCAAGCAAGCTTTATGTGATCTTGGGGCAAGTATCAACTTAATACCTGCATCTACCATCAGAAAGCTTGGTTTAACTGAAGAAATTAAACCAACCAGGATATGTCTTCAACTTGCTGATGGCTCCATTAAATACCCATCAGGCGTGATTGAAGACATGATTGTCAAGGTTGGGCCATTCGCCTTTCCTACTGACTTTGTGGTGCTGGAAATGGAGGAGCACAAGAGTGCAACTCTCATTCTAGGAAGACCTTTCCTAGCAACTGGCGGAACCCTCATTGATGTCCAAAAAGGGGAAGTTACCTTGAGAGTCAATGAGGAGGAGTTCAAGTTGAATGTTGTCAAAGCAATGCAACATCCAGACACCCCAAATGACTGCATGAGTGTTGATATTATTGACTCTTTGGTAAGAGAGGTCAATATGGCTGAGAGTCCCGAATCAGAGCTAGAGGACATCTTTAAAGACGTCCAGCCTGATCTGGAGGAGTCAGAGAAAATAGTGGAATCTCTGAAAATCCCTCAGGAAGAGGAGAAACCTCCTAAACCCGAGCTCAAACCATTACCACCTTCCCTAAAATATGCATTTCTGGGAGAAGGTGATACCTTTCCTGTAATCATAAGCTCTACCTTAGAACCACAGGAAGAGGAAGCACTAATTCAAGTGCTAAGGACACACAAGACAGCTCTTGGGTGGTCCATCAGTGATCTTAAGGGCATTAGCCCAGCTAGATGCATGCACAAAATCTTACTGGAGGGTGATGCCAAACCAGTGGTTCAACCACAAAGGCGGCTGAACCCAGCCATGAAGGAAGTAGTGCAGAAAGAGGTCACTAAGTTACTAGAGGCTGGGATCATTTATCCTATTTCTGACAGCCCCTGGGTGAGCCCTGTCCAAGTCGTCCCTAAGAAAGGTGGCATGACAGTGGTTCATAATGAAAAAAATGAACTGGTTCCTACAAGAACAGTTACTGGGTGGCGCATGTGTATTGATTACAGAAGGCTCAATACAGCCACCAGAAAGGATCATTTTCCTTTACCATTCATAGACCAGATGCTAGAAAGACTAGCAGGTCATGAATACTACTGCTTCCTGGATGGGTATTCAGGTTATAATCAGATTGCAGTAGATCCCCAGGATCAGGAGAAAACGGCATTCACATGCCCATCTGGAGTATTTGCATACAGAAGGATGCCATTTGGCCTGTGCAATGCACCTGCAACCTTTCAGAGGTGCATGCTCTCCATTTTCTCTGATATGGTGAAAAAATTCCTGGAAGTCTTCATGGACGACTTTTCAGTATTTGGAGACTCATTTAGCTCCTGCCTTAACCATTTAGCACTTGTTCTGAAAAGATGCCAAGAGACTAACCTGGTTTTAAACTGGGAAAAATGTCACTTTATGGTGACTGAAGGAATTGTCCTTGGGCACAAAATTTCGAACAAGGGAATAGAGGTGGATCAAGCTAAGGTAGAAGTAATTGAAAAATTACCACCACCTGCCAATGTTAAGGCAATCAGAAGCTTTCTGGGGCATGCAGGATTCTATAGGAGGTTTATAAAGGATTTTTCAAAAATCGCCAAACCTCTGAGCAACCTGCTAGCTGCTGACACGCCATTTTTCTTTGATGAAGAGTGTCTGCAGGCATTTGAGACTCTGAAAGCTAAATTGGTCACAGCACCAATCATCTCTGCACCAGACTGGACATTACCATTTGAATTGATGTGTGATGCCAGTGACCATGCCATTGGTGCAGTGTTGGGACAAAGGCATGACAAGCTTCTGCACGTCATTTACTATGCCAGCCGTGTTGAGCTACTTGCAGTGGTTTACGCCATTGACAAATTCAGATCCTATTTAGTAGGATCAAAAGTGATTGTGTACACTGATCATGCTGCTCTTAAATATCTACTCACAAAGCAGGATTCAAAACCCAGACTCATCAGATGGGTGTTGCTTCTGCAAGAGTTTGATATAGAAATAAGAGACAGAAAAGGAACAGAAAATCAAGTAGCAGATCACCTGTCCCGAATAGAACCAGTAGAAGGGGCGTCCCTCCCCCTCACTGAGATCTCTGAAACCTTTCCGGATGAGCAACTGTTCGCCATCTAGGAAGTGCCATGGTTTGCAGACATTGCAAACTACAAGGCAGTGAGATTCATACCCAAAGAGTACAGTAGGGTGCAATCAAAGAAATTAATCACAGATGCAAAATACTATCTCTGGGATGAACCATATCTCTTCAAGAGATGTGCAGACGGAGTAATCCGTAGATGTGTGCCTAAAGAGGAAGCACAGAAGATCCTTTGGCATTGCCATGGATCACAGTATGGAGGACATTTTGGAAGTGAGCGAACAGCCACAAGAGTCCTCCAAAGTGGCTTCTACTGGCCCACTCTCTATAAAGATTCCCGAGCATTTGTGCTTAATTGTGACAGTTGCCAAAGATCAGGCAACCTACCTCACAGTTATGCCATGCCTCAACAAGGAATCTTGGAGATTGAGTTGTTTGATGTATGGGGCATTGACTTCATGGGACCTTTCCCACCATCATACTCAACACTTATATTCTGGTGGCAGTGGATTATGTATCCAAATGGGTGGAGGCTATTGCAACACCCACTAATGACACTAAAACAGTGTTGAAATTCCTCCAGAAAATATCTTCAGCAGATTTGGTATCCCTAGAGTGTTAATCAGTGATGGGGGCACTCATTTCTGTAATAAACAGCTTTACTCTGCTCTGGTACGTTATGGAGTCAACCACAGGGTGGCTACTCCATATCATCCACAAACTAATGGGCAAGCTGAAGTCTCAAATAGAGAACTCAAAAGAATCCTGGAACGGACTGTAATTAACCGTAGAAAGGATTGGGCAAGAAGCTTGGATGATGCTCTGTGGGCATACAGAACAGCATTTAAGACCCTATAGGGACCTCTCCATACCAGCTTGTGTATGGAAAGGCGTGTCACTTGCCAGTGGAACTGGAACACAAGGCCTACTGGGCAACCAGATTCCTGAACCTTGATGCCAGGTTAGCTGGAGAAAGATGATTACTCCAGTTAAATGAGCTAGAGGAATTTAGACTCAATGCTTTCGAAAATGCAAAAATTTACAAAGAGAAAGCAAAAAGATGGCATGATAAGAAATTGTCATCCAGAGTCTTTGAGCCAGGACAGAAAGTTCTGCTATTTAATTCAAGGCTCAAATTATTCCCTGGGAAATTAAAATCCCGGTGGAGAGGTCCATATGTAATCACAAGTGTATCACCATATGGATACATAGAACTTCAGGATAGTGACTCTAACAAAAAGTTCATTGTTAATGGACAAAGAGTCAAACATTATCTTGAAGGCAATTTTGAGCAAGACTGCTCAAAGCTGAGACTCGAGTAAAAACTCAATGATAGTCCAGCTAATGACAATAAAGAAGCGCTTGCTGGGAGGCAACCCAGCCATTTACAAAGTTTATTTACTAATGAAATAAATTTTCTCTTTTTTTTACAGGTTTAAGTCCAAGTATCTCCAAGGTAAAATAGCAATTGGTTGGATTCACAGAGTTATAAAGGAAATTGGAAGCTTACTGGCGTGAAAAAGCCAGTAAGAAACATTTTGGGCGTTGAACGCCCAAAAGAAGCACCCACTGGGCGTTCAACGCCAGTAAGGGTAGCCTTCTGGGCGTTAAACGCCAGAAAGAAGCACCTTCTGGGCGTTTAACGCCAGTTTGGCAGCATCCTGGGCGTTTAGAAAAACGCCCAGTAACAAAGGACTTCCTGGCGTTCAACGCCAGAAAGATGCAGGAAATGGGCGTTGAACGCCCAGGAGAAGCAACTATTGGGCGTTAAACGCCCAACACATGCATCATGTGGGCGTTTAACGCCAGGATGGTGGGAGGAGGTAAAAATTCGTTTTTCTTTACAAATTTTCTAAATTTTAAGTTTCAATTCATGATTTCTTGCATAAACATGTTTCAAAATGTCATCCTTCAAAATCAAATTGGTTTTCTAAGAACCCTAATTTCTAAAATCCCTCTTTCAAAAATATCAAATGTATCTTAATTCATAAACACAAATCTTTTTCCAATCCAATTCTTTTTCAAATATTTTTAATTTCTTCTCATATCTTTTTCAACTCATCTTATCTTTA